>NC_142025.1:7368446-7527732 GCF_049901735.1 Notechis scutatus | reverse complement strand
GGAAGTAACTTGCGTTGCCCATGCTGCGTATCCTTAAGGCCTTCTCTCCAGAATAATTCCCCAGTAGAGGGGTGGCGTGCAAAACATTTGAGACATTTTGCACTTGAAAAGCTGTGTCAAGTTTGAAATGCTTTGTTCAGTAATGGAGCAGCTGCCCTGAACATCCCACAAATGTTTTGAACTTAAAATGTCTCTCTCTTGTGTGTTCAATACACCTGTTTCAAAGAGATCTACTGGGCTCAACTTACTTCCATAATGGCTGGAACCCTGTCAAAATATTTCCAACAATGCTGGAACAACCTGTCTCAAATGCCAAACAACTGCTCAAAATCTGAAGTACTTGTACACTCATGCTATTGTCCTTATTTATTCCAGGGAGCTGAGACTGAGGCAATAAAACCTACAGTCATATTTTAATCCAATTCTTCCTAGAACTGAACTGGCAGTCTTCTTGTGCCTAGAGGCCAGAGGTCATGCCACACCAAGGATGGTGAAGCCATCATCAAAATGACTTATCTAAGGAGCTGGATAGCCCTCTGTTTTGTGAGTTGGGAAAAAATATTTCTTTTTGGGACCACAGTCAGGTGATAGTTATAGAGTGCCAACTCCTATCCCAGAGAGACACAAAAATCTAAGAATCTCTTACCTAATTCACTTCTATCATCAACCAAAATAATCTCATGGAGAAGACGTGATGGTGTTCGATCCAGAACGCTATGAACTGTCCGGAGCAAGGCAGAGAAAGCTTCATTATAGAAGCAAATTATAACACTAGCAGAAGGAAGATCGTGAGGATATATTTTTTCTTTACACCTGGAGAAGAAAAAAGGCCTATATTATCATGTCATTTCACTTTTCCTATCCGCCATAAAGTCATTTGACTCTTGGAACAAAATGTTTATTTTCTGATGAGCATGTGATAGCTTACTTTCTGTCCCTCGTATCTGGCACATCTCTGTGATATCCCAATCGGTTACTGATGAGCACATTGAAAGCATGCTTCTGATAGCCCAAATCTCTTACTTCCTGATCCTGTTCATTGAAAATCATACCTGAAACAGAGAACCCACTGATTCTGTTTACACACTAATAAATCATTTTCTAAAATATCCCCTTAATCTCAAAAATTCCACTAAGGATGCTTCCCAAAACACGTTACTTTCCGACAATTGTTTTGTTAATTTGTCTTGAAACTCAAGAAAATTGGCAAGTAAATATGTAAATACACAGAGACATCATAAATCCCCAGCATGAGCAACAGAACACTATAATATCTGTAACAACATAATGACATTGCAGCTCTGTTTTTCACTCTTTGCATAAAAAGCCATAATGGGTCTGTCTTTATTTTGTCTGGCTTAATGCAAAGTGTGAGCCCTCTACAGTGGCTTATATATCATGGGACTGATTGATTGATCGATTGATTTCTTGCCTTCATTATTTTTACAAGTGACTCATGACTGCAAACATATCCAACATCCCTTCCTCCTCCTATTGTCCCCACAACAACAACCCTGTGAAGTGAGTTGGACTGAAAAAGAGGTCACCCAGCTGGCTTTCATGGCTGTGGCAGAACTTGAATTTGCCTTCTCTTGGTTTCTAGCCTGGTGCCTTAACTACTAGGGCAAACTGGTGTGTTAAAATGGCTGCTAATTCACCAAATTAGCTTTAAACCAAATTTTTCCTCCTGCAATATATGAATCCACACGGATCAGATATTGGTTTAGGCAGACAACGTCTCTCCAAAGGTCTCCGCCTCCAACCTGTTTTATCGGGCTTTCAGATCTGATTCAAAGATCACTGGCCCGGCCTTCCCCGGTATGAAAATAACTACCTTAGCGCTCTATCCCTCCAACATACCCATTTCAGGGGAAAACTCTGCATCGCTCTTGAGGAGATCCTGAGCAGCATTTCCCAAAGGATTCCTTATCTTGCCATATCTGGGCTTAGGTTCCTGCATTCGTCCTGGCCCATTCACAAGCTGGGGATAGAATCTTTTGGAGAAGGGCTTCTGAGGTTCAAGCCCCTTGATGGGCACATTTTTAAAAGACTGGGCCTCTTCGCTGAAATTAAAATAAATGAACAGCAGGACTGTCCAGGTTACCGACGTAAAGAGACAGCCATAGCAAAAATAGCGAAGTGTGACACTTCCCATTGTAATCCTAGCATTGTTGTTGGCACATTTTCAATCCCCTAAAAGAAATTCAAAAGGGAAAAAATTAAGTACAGAGATTCTTTCCTGTGGCATATTAACAGTTGGCCTTTCTGAAAAGAGACTATTCCAGATTAATTTTACATGATAATTACTTTAGAGACTACATTTCATTTTACATAAACGCAACAAAAAATAGCAGCAAATATTCTAAATTATATATCTTTAATATCTACTACACTAATATGGCATTAAGGAAGGCATTTAATATGATTTAGAGTTACATAGAATTCTATAAAGATTACATTTTCAACTTATCACTTATGTAAATGTTTCCATTTGGTCTCATATACTCATTATGTTTCCTTGCAAACTGTAGGATATAAATTAAAAGATTAGGAATTCTCATGTTTTATCAAATGCTCTCATTTAATTTTTTTCCATTTTTCAACTGCAAGACTGAGCTGGACTATAACTTGCTGTATTTTTAATTAATTGATTACTTGAAGTTTAATTTGTAATATATTAAAAACCAATATAACTAGAAAGTTTAAATATTTACTGCTTGAAGTATTTGTTACTTAGGTCAAGTAACAATTTTTAACAGAAAATATATATTTTAGCAAAAGCTTAAAACCAGCAGTGTTAGTTCTATCTCAATTCAATTATCTTTTCCTGAATGAAAACCTGAGACACAGATAGTATGTATTATGAGATTCTAATATAGGAATTAGCCTCAAAACACAATAGGAGAATATGGTAGATGGGGGGAAAGGTCCCAAAAATCAGATTAAACTTGGATGAAATCTATATAATTTATAGAGTGATTAAAATTGCAAGTTTTTCTAAACTCTTGACATAAATTATATTCAATGTGCTCTTTATTATAGGTTTACAGATCTTTATCACTAACATTAGCAACTATATACATGTGAGTTATTCTTCTGAAATCCACTATACTTTCAACACAAAGCACACAATCAGTATTCATTCTAGATTAAAAGTTTGTACAACTAGTCCCATTTAAGTAAGCACAACAAACTCATAGGGGGAATATTTAAATGCACAGAAACAACCTCTTTGAATCAGTCATAGGATCCAGTTCTTGAATAATACCTTTGCCGATATAAAATCCTCGAATATTTCAAAGATGAATATGTATTTTCCTAATCTTAAATATCTGTGGTTCGTGTAAGATGAACTCAATGATCTTGCAGCATAGGACAGGGAAGAGAGAACTTAACAAAGAATTTCTCTGCAAGACCTGGAACATTCTGAAAATTATTTGGGAAAAGTGCTTCTCAACTGGTATAACTAACTCTTCACTCCTATTCATTGAAGCATCCATCTTTTATTCAGCTTTCCATGTTAGTCTTTAAAAATGTGGCTCTTTAAGGAGTCAAAAATTAATGCAACTCCTAAATCGAAGTTAATGGGGAAATCTTATGGATGCTTTCACTTAACAAGTGCAGCTGGAACTAATGTAGTAATCTGATGCTGACACAAGACAATTCACTTTATGTCTGTGTCATTTAGCAGCAGAGTAGCCAATCCTAACTGTATACGGGTAGTCTTCCTTGTCCGCAGTTGGCCAGCAATTCTTATACAGGCAATCTTCAACTTATAACCACAACTGAGATCAGAATTCCCATTGATAAACAGGGCAGTACTTAAGTCACTACCTGTTTATGTTCTGGAACATTTCTTCCAAATCAATTTTAAAATGTGCAAAACTATATTTGTGGTGCCCCACTGTTCTAAACCTTAAACAACCTCTGTGGGAGAAGGCATAAACTTTAATACTGTTTGGAAAGAGCTAGAAACGTCATTTACAGCAGAGTAATAATCAACTAACAAATCCTGAAATTTCTCAAAATTATAAGGACACCTACAATCTGATCCATTAAAAGGCTTATATTATTCCTTCATGCAGAAGATTATCTTGATTATCTGCATATTTGGCAAAATACTTAGTTACAGAGGAAGTACCTGGACAATTTGACGTATTAAATAACTCTGAGCATGAGCAAATCCAAATTCCCAAAGAAGTCACGTATCTTCAAAATGCTAAGTTTCTTCTCTCACACATCTTAATCTTGCAAGATGCCCCATTGTTCTGTTTCTGAAATCTATTTAGGAATCACAAACCATACTTTTCATTTTTTTTTTTATTCTGTCTAGGTAGGTGGGTAGGTAGGTAGGTAGGCAGGTAGATCTGGGCGCAGCTCCATACAGTGGCTTTCCCATCAGCTCCAGCCTCCACTAGAGGAACAAACCAGTCAGCTTGTTGCCTCAGTGCCATGTTCAGGGACTGCCACAAAGATGAAGGGGTCAAACTATTTTCCAAAACATCAGAAGGCAAGACGAGAAACAATGGATGGAAACTAATCAAGGAGAGAAGCAACCTAGAACTAATCCAATATTTCTTAAAAGGTTAGAACAATCAACCAGTGGAAAAGAAGTTGCCTTCAGAGGTTGTGGGTGCTCCATCACTGGAAGCTTTCTAGAAGAGACTGGACAGCCACCTGTCTGAAATGGTAAAGGGCAGTGGTGGCTAACCTTTTTGGGCTCCTATGCCAAAAATTGCGCTCGCCCTTGCGCATGTATGCTCGCATGCCAGTACCCAGAAGGCAATGTGTGCAGTCCCCCACGCCTCCTGCACATACGCACGTGATTCCCCATCCTCCGACCGCCCCCTTACCTGCACTGCGTCTCCCAGCTGATTTTCGGCCCATTTGAGGCCTTTGAGAGGCTCAAGGGAAGCCTCTGCAACCTTTGTAGGTTGAAAAATGGGCCCATTTCATCACTTCCGGTATTTCCGGAGATACAGGAAGTGATGAAACAGGCCTGGTTTTCTGCCTCCAAAGGCTGCAGAGGCTTCCCTCGAGCCTCTGGGAGGCCGGAAAATTCTTCAAACTGGCCAAAAATCAGCTAGGAGGCACGTGCATGTGCAGTGAAGTAAGTTTGCCTGGGGCTCGCATGCCCACACAAACTGCTCTGCACGCCACCTGTGCCATAGGTTCACCATCACGGGTATAGGATCTGCTCAAGTAGAGGGTTGGACCTCTAAGGTCCCTTCCAACGTGGTTATTCTATGTCATTCTAATCCCATGCCACAAAAGGAAACCAAGGTGATCCAATGCAGTCCACTGCTTTGCCATTCAGGGTCAACTTCACATAGGAGAAATGTTCAGACAGAATGTGGGAATTACTAAAGCACAGAAGCCAGAGGAGGCAGCAAAGCTTTCTGCCCGTAGGGAAAAAAATCCTGTGGGATATTTAATTAAGCCCTGCTGTCCTCTAATCTTTGAGGTGACAACCAGCACAAAGAAACTCACATAGTTTGAGCATGTGATATAGTTTGCCAATTTTGCTTGGCAAATTAGAAGGAAACAGCACCAGGGGAAGACAACACATAAGGTGGGGGAATGGATGGAAACAGGGAGATCGCTAGTATGCCATTAGAAGAGTTAGATTTTGTATTTATGTTGGGTCCCAATATCGGATACCTGCCCATACAATCACCAGAAATCAGCAGTGCTTTTAAGCAGCTGACCCTTTAGCACCTTAGCCTGCTACATTAGCTGCCAACATTTCTCAGTAAGTCTTTATAATCAAAATCTCAAATAAATAGCTAAGCTGTTCTTACTCTACTCAAACCATATTCATACATGTATTTATTAACTAGTCCCTGCTGGGTCACTGTTTCAGAGGAATTTCCTTACCTAAACAAAAAAGCAACAGAATAACCATGGGTGGGGAAGAGCAGGAATAACTTCCAGCTTCTCCACTGACTTTGCTTGTGGGAAGCTAGTAGGGAGTGTTAGAAGCAGCAGCACTTGTGGCCACAACTTCACCAAATTTTAATCCCACAGGAATAATG
Source organism: Notechis scutatus (assembly GCF_049901735.1). Lineage (NCBI taxonomy): Eukaryota > Metazoa > Chordata > Lepidosauria > Squamata > Elapidae > Notechis > Notechis scutatus. Next base: position 7,521,697 of record NC_142025.1, on the reverse strand, counting down.
GATAACGATGGTAATAATAATAATGGATCCCAAATTTCAGATGAATTCTGTAAAGTAGTCCATTTCAGACATATTGATTCAAAAATTGTTGCCCTGTAAATGCACTGTTTCTCACCCAATTGAAGATTACAGAGTTAACAGGAGTGTTTTAGTGCAGGGGTCTCCAACCTTGGCAAGTATTAAGTGGACTTCAAGTTGAAATCCACAAGTCTTAAAGTTGCCAAGGTTGGAGACCTCTGCTTTAGTGTATATAGGTTATGACTTGTATTATTTAACACACACTTCCTTTGTGGAACTAACCATTCCATATTACTTTGTCCTGTAATCTCCACAACAGAAATACCGTAATTTGTGCTGATTTGCTATTCCTTGAAGCATTAATTCTTGTGTACTTACTTCATGGGAGACTGCAAAAAAATTATTGTATGATAAAATCACCAACAGTGCTTTATTGATAATACCCACACATTCTTTAGTATATGTATCTAAGAACATGGGTATCAAGTTTATATCATTCCCATGAAGACATGTAAATCTACCAGCTTTCTCTTTTCTAATATGCTATTAACTTGATTCTTATTTTCCTGGAACTAGACCAATATCATTCACTCAAGGAAAAAAATTCTGTGAAATATTTGCAAACCAACCATTTCATTATGGAAACATCTCAGCTCATTTTCTGAGAATAAGAATGTTTTTTAACTGCCAATTTAAAGCTGGTTCTGACAAACACCAAGACTGTATTTTCCATTCTAGAAGTTACTTAATCCCAGTGTTTTGAACTTGCTATTATATTCATGCAATTTCTACCAATTTGACAAACTTTTTTTTTTTTTAGGAAAATGATTTCTAAATATCAATCCACTATGAATCAAATGGGAAGAAAAGGTATCTCTATCTAAAATCAGATAATAGCTTCAATATATGTTCAATATAATTACAAAGCAATTCAGTCCCTGATTGATTGTTATTCATTTTATAATACAACCACTATGTTCCATAGCCCACTAAATCATCCACAACAGGTGGCCCATTCATCCTCATTTAAAAATCTTCAGCAAAAAGAACAGCACTGCTTAAAGAGGACTGTTCTGCTCTTACTGACAGCAACTTCTTCCCAATATCCAGCAGCCAATCTTTCTTTTAATTTTAGCTAGTTCTGCTCCTTTCTTCGGTGTCAATAGAGAACACATTCACTTAAGCACTCTGCTTGCACCAGCCTTTTAGATCTCTGTAGACATCTCTCCCCTGAGCCTTTTCTTCTGCAACAGAAACATACTCAGCTCCTTGACCCTCACACAATCTGGCCTCCAGCCTCCTTAACACTCTGGGAGCTCTGAAGCAGCTCCTTTCAAAGTGCAATGCCCAAACAATGTGCCCTGAGCAGAGCATAATGAAACAATTACCTCCGCTGATCTGGATGCAATTCTTCTGCCAATGCCCTGTAATACTGCACTGGCTTTCTGAGTCACACTGCATCACTCTTTTGTAATGTTCACCCGATGATCCATTAAGACGCTTAGATCCTCTCACAGGTCCTGCCTCCAAAACAAGTTTAGTCAACTAATCATTTACAAGGTGAATCACTCCAGGTATTTTCATCTAAAGAGGGCTAAGACATCTTCTTTCCAGTCTAGACAGAAATGCAACTCTGTGTACAACATCAAAGCTCGCACAAATACTAGCAGGACCTTTACCGCCTCTAATTTGCCTCCCTCTTTCAGTCACATTATGGGAAGACTGGCAGGGAAAGGCTTGGATGCCAGAAAAGAGTGGCCATCAGGAATGTGAACAGACTCAGTGACAGCAGCAATGGATGCACCATTTATTAGAAGATCTGAAACACCAGCAGATTAAGGATAATAAATTTCTCTGGTGAGGGAAAAAAAAATCTATGTAATTGCTGAAAGACAACACAGATTTGATGGCACACAGTCGATCAACACGGACTGTATGCACCAAGATGATGAAAAGGACACAGGTATTCAGTCCAAACTGGGACTCAAAGTACACTCTTGAGTGTAAGAGACAAACACAAACATGCATGCATCCACAACACACAACACAACACACACACAAACAAAACAAACCAGGCTTTTAGAGTGCAGTTCTCCTTTGCTAAGTTTCCCAGCCTCCCACCCACCCCTCAACGACTCGGCCCACCCGTTTCTCCTCTCTTTGGGCTTACCAGACCCGGACGGTCTGCCGATCCGTGAGCCCAGCAGCCACCCCCGCCTCCGAGACCCTCTGCCACGCCAGGCAGATCAGCTGCTCACCTGGGGCGAGGACGGGGGTTCGGCACCTTCCCTCCCTCCTTCCCTCCGGAGGAGGAGGAGGAGGAACAGAGGCGGCGTGGCAAGGAAGAGAGGAAGCCGTCGGGGCGGGCGGAGAGGCCGCCTCCCCTTCGCCGCCGATCCCAGCAGCTCCTCCAAACCCAGCCCGGCCTTGCTGCTGGGCCAAGTGACCCGCGGGGTTGTTTCGCCCTCCCGCCAGTAAGGGGCGCTGCGGGAATTATCTTCTCTCTCTCTCTCTCTCTCTCTCTCTCTCTCCCTCTCCCCGCCCCGCCGCTCAGGCCCGAGCTGGGTTCCGCCGCCTGGTTCCCCCCTCCCGCCCCGGGCAACCGCCTCCTCCTGAGAGAACACCGCGGTTCCTCTTTCTGCGTCTCTTCCTGGGACTCACCCGTGGCCGTGACGGTGCGGAGGGTGGCGGCGGCGGCGCGCCTGGAGAAGAAGCATCCTGACCTTCCTCTCAACGGCACCGCGGACGACGGCTCGCTGATACGGCGGAGAGGGGGGGCCGGGTGGGGGAGTGCGAGCCAAAAGCAACCGGCGATCCAAGGGGCGTGGCTTGTAGGGAGGCCTGAGGAAATCTGGGAGTTGAAGTTTACCCATCTTCAAGGGGCCAAGTTTGGAAAAAGCAAAAAACACCACTGGTTCAAACGGACTCCACCTAGTCGTGAGAACTCTATGCTGCGTGGTTGAATAATTATGGACCTTTTTTCTTTTTTGTGTGTGGAAAAGAAAACCGGGGGTGGGGCGGGAAATGCTTCCAGTTATGGATTGCAACCTAGTAGACCAGCAAAATACTGTGTGAAGGTAGCATACTTTATTTTTTATTTATTTGATTTGCCAATTGTTTACAAGATAATAGGTATAAGTGTATACATAGTTGTGAATACATGAAATGGGTACATATAAGAAAAATAAAAGAAGAATAAGAGAAACAATAGGACAGGGACGGTAGGCACGTTGGTGCGCTTATGCACTTATGCAATAAGGCATTTGACAAAGTAGACCACTAGCTATTTCTTTGTAAGCTAGAAAAATGTGGAGTAGACAACATCACCACCAGGTGGATCTGTAGCTGGCTGACAAACCATACTCGATGAGTAGTCCTTAATGGATCTATGTCTGCATGGAGGGAAGTAAGCAGTGGGGTGCCACAAGACTCCATCTTAGGCTCAGTACTCTTCAATATCTTTATAAATGACTTAGATGACGGGATAGACGGGGGAACTTAACAAATTTCTAGATGACACTAAACTGGCAGGAATAGCCAACACCCCAGAAGACAAACTCAAGATGCAAAAAGATCTTGACAGACTTGAACAATTGGCCCTATCCAACAAAATGAATGTCAATGTGGAGGAAAGCAAAGTTTTACCTTTAGGCAGGAGAAATCAAAGATATAAGTACAGATTGGACAAGACTTGACTCAAAAACAGTAATTGTAAGAGGGATCTTGGAGTCCTAGTGGATGATCACTTGAATATGAGCCAGCAGTGTGCAGCAGCAGTCAAAAATGCTAATACAATTCTGGGTTGTATAAACAGAGACATAGAATCAATATCACTTGAAGTATTACTACTGCTTTATAAAACCCTAGTAAGACCACACCTGGAATACTGCAACCAATTTTGGTCACCATACTACAAAAAAAGATGTTGAGACTTTGAAAAAAGTTCAGAGAAGAGCAACTAAGATGATCAAAGGCCTGAAGATTAAAGCATATGAAGAACGGCTGCAGAATTGGGGCTTGGCTAGTCTAAAGAAAAGAAGAATTGGGGGTGACATGAAAGCAGAATTCCAGTATTTGAGGGGCTGCCACAATGAAGAGTGGGTCAAATTAGTCTCCAAAGCCCCAGAGGGCAGGACAAGAAACAATGGTTGGAAACTAATCAAAGAAGGAAGCAACCTGGAATTAAGAAGAAATTTCCTACCAGTGGAACAGCTTGCCTCCAGAAATCACGGGTGCTCCATCACTGGATATTTTTAAGAAGAGACTAGATAGTCTGAAATACTATAGTTCTCAATGGTGTGATTCAACCGGTGCAACAACTGGTTCAGTGAGTGTGTGCTTTGCCAAAAATGCACTGTGCGTGGTATATTTGAAAATAGCAAGAAAACTTACCTTTTACTGCAGCCTCAGTGAGTAAAAAGAGCTGAGGCGCTGCATTCAGGGCTGCCACACCAATCAGCTGGGCTTCAAACAAAGGAAATATAGGACAGAATAGTGCAGGGGTGGGTGGGTGGGGCCAAATGAAAGCTGGAACTACCAGTTCACCCGAATCAGTCCATACCAGCTGAATCCCACCTCTGGTTCTCCTACTTGAGCAGGGAGATGGACTAGAAGACCTCCAAGGTCCCAGCTCATTCATTCATTCAAACCTGTGGCGATTGCCTTCAGATGCCCAGTGAGCTAAAAAAAAAGGCCTTAAAATTATATATTCACATTATATATTCAACAATGTGAAATCGCAACTGGCAGTTCTTCTTTAGCCGACATTGGCTTTCATAGGCATTTAGATCTCAAGGACGTAGGATGTATTTGTTAATCAAATTTATATGAGTGCCCAACTCATGGAAGATGATTGAGACAATGGACAACAGTCCAGGATATCATTATCCTGATGAGGTCATTGACATAGTATGTGTAAATGCAACGAGTGTGGCCTTTTGTAATTAATGGATGGAAATGTTGTCAATATGCAATATTATTCAATTTTTTTCATCCCACCTTTTTATCTATTAACTCAAAGCAGTGAGCTTACCTAGGGGTGGGTTTCTCAACTGGACACCCCACACACCTTTATGAAATGTCACTCTAAAATCCAGCTTATACCAATAGTTTCAATTCAGAACAAGAAAAATAATCCCTCAAACTTTGGGCTATAACTCACAACCACTTGCTCTATGTTTTGTGTTTAAGCTGGTTTATTTTCACCGTATTGTTGGTAGTAGTGGATGTTTCTTTAAAAATAAAGTTGCACTAAGATGTATTCCTAGGGCAAATGACTTCTTTGGTGTCAAAATACAGGTAATCCTTGACTTACAACCATTTGATTAGCAACCATTCAAAATTACAAACGGCACTGGAAAAAAAGGATTTTTAACTGGTTTTCTTACTTACGACTGTTGCAGCATCTCCATGGTCACATTATCAAAATTTGAGTGTTTGGCAACTGACATGTATTTATGACAGTTGTCTTGTCCCAAGATCACAGGATCACCATTTGCAACCTTCCTAGCCAACTTCCAACAAGCAAAGTAATGGAGAAAGCCAAATTCTCTTAATGACCACATGATTCACTTAACCACAGCAGTTATTCAATTAACAATTCTGGCAAGAAAGGTTGTAATATGGGACAAAGTGTTAACTGCCTTGCTTAGCAATGGAAACGTTGATGTTAATTGTCATAAGTCAAGGAAAACTTATACTTCCAATTGTAACCAGTAAAATGTGTGCAGGAAACGTGGAAGTCTTTTGTGGAGGGTTCAGAAGCAGAATAATGATCACACTTTCATAATTCTACCTCCACTCCCTTTTTACCTACAATGCACACAACTCCCACGTTAAAAACAGGTTGAGTTTTAATTGTGCTATCACAGACATCATTGTGAGTCTTTCAAATATTCCCTCCAAATATCTCTCCACCGCATACATGTGTAAAGTTATTTTGGATTAATATAAATCCTCATCATTTTAAAAAAAAGTGCCAAAAAGTCAAACATGGGATATCTTGTGATTGTTCCATCTTTGAAAATTGTTTTTGATCAATTTTAATCAATCAATTTGGTCACATTTCCAAATGCGTTAACTGAATTTGGCAAGAACCCTAATCTTGTTTAAAGGGCGACCATTCCTCAGAAAAAATGTGGTTTTTAGTACTTCTTGTTCTCAGTTCCAAAGCATGTAAATTCAAAATATAGTGAGATTTAATATAAATCAAATCATCTCAGCATCCAATGCTGTCCTTCCCTCTATGATCACTCCCACTTAACCTTTAGCAGAGTTTCAAGGTAGGAAAACATTTCAAAGTTCCGTTGCTCCTTATCAACTTGGCAAATGTAATGAGAGATCTGTGGTAGTGAACGTTTATTTGCTGAAAGACAAATAGCATCTGATACTATGATTTGAAAAGAAAAAAGCAAGCCACGTTGCAATAAATTGTCCCTAATAACAGCAGTATTTTCTCTGCTAAAAGTGATAATTCTAATGCTTGAATTTGTCCAAAAAGGGGAATTTAAGACCAGATCTTCATGGAGGTAAATGTTGCATATCTAAAAGCAGAGACAGGTCTGAAAAATAGTGTTGTCAACCATAAGTAGTCCTTGACTTACAACAATAATAAAGTAAATCATGATGGTTGTAAAAAAGGATTCATCATGTGACTGACAAAAAATTTTACAATTTTTTTTGCAGTAATCAGTAAACAAATGTCACAATTGTTAAGTGAACCATTATTCACTGTGGATGCGGTTTTGTCAAAAATTAGAAGTAATGATGGTCAGAAATTTGAATCCGGGTTGTAACCCTTATAGTCTGTCATAAGTTTGAATGGTTGCCAAGCAAACAGTCATAAGTTGATGATTACCTGTAATATCAGCCCAATGATATGCTGATGTAGAGTTTTCTGATCTTATTCCATTAAAATTAGACCTTCTAGGACCATGTATTTATTTTAATAACATACTTTCTTTTACTTTTGTGTTTATTTGATTTAGAGCTCAACATTCTTCCAATGAGATAATGAAGGCTTCCTTATAGTTTAGCCTTAAGATACCTTAAGGTATGATAGATTGAAATTTGTCAATTGTCAAGGTAAGTTATTGAGTTTGGATTGGAAGTCAGCCAAATTCCAGCCAATCCCCTGCCCTCCCTCCTCAAAAAAAACCAAAAAAAAAAAAAAAAACAAGGACAAAAAGTAAGTTGATCTTCAGATTCTGCCAACAGGTAAGATTTCAGTCTAGGCAATGCACTGGACAATAGAAGGCAGTAGAATATGAGATGGAATTATCTTTTCTTCTGCTTTTCAGATTACCATAATAACTTCTGCTTATACAATACACACACACATACACAGTATGTACACAGAGTTTTCTTATTTTGACTCATTGATTGAACACAGTCATGTGACACATGAAGGCTCAGCAAGATTATTTAAAAAGTAATCTCCATTAAATGCTGATACTGAAGACATTTATTTATTCATTTGATATTTATCGCACCTTTATAAATATGTCAAGGTGGCAAATATCCACAGTATTCCTTATTTCTCCTCTTTCCCCACAACAACAACCCCATGAGATGGGTTGGGCTGAAAGAGAGAATGACTGGTCCAAACTCACCCAGTCAGCTTTCATGCCTAAGGTGGAACTAGTACTTGCAGTCTCCTAGTTTCCAATACTTCCTTTAAACAATGCCTAACACACATCTTTCAAACTTAGTGGAGTAAAATAGGAGATAGCTAAAATAAAATAAAAAAATAGCAACAAGAGACATGAAGTTTAGAAGGAGTGAAATTCATTAAAAGTGAAACCTGGATCTCTTTATTGACGCTGATATTGTTGGATTTTCTCTCTCACACACACACAAACCCCTCTCTTCTTTGGCCAAATGCAATTCTCCATGCCTTCACTAGATGGTTCTCCAAAACCATCTGATAAATCAAATGTGCTGTGCTCAACTGACAATGAAGTAGCAGGATCTTGAAGAATCAAAAATCAGAGAAAAGATTGGAGGAAACAGTATCAACAATTTTCAAAGTCCTTTCAAAAACCAAAGAAGTCTGGAAACATCTGATCAAAAGGATTAAAAAAGAAAGAGAAATTTGGCCTCTTCCTGAACATCCAAAAGACCAAGCTCATTACCTTTGTGAGGAACAAAAATGTTAAAAAAAACAATTGTGGTGAAAAGATTGAATTGTATAAGAATTCACTTTCCTAGGATCACATATTGGTGAAAGCAGTCAATATAATCCAGAAATAAATCAAACTGCAGTAATAGCATTGCAATGATGGGCATGCATCGAGTTTGGAAATACGAAATATTCAACCTGGCAACTAAATGCAGATTAAACTATCTGGACTACGAAAAAAAAACTAGACAGGAAGAAAATCGACTTGTTTAACCTGTGGTGTTGGAGAAAGGTCCTGTATATTCCTTGGATAGAAACAATGATGAACAATCAAGTCCTGGAGTGTATGAAACCAGGAATATGGAAGGCAAGATTATAACATTCTGCCTTACTTATTTCATGCATGTCATGCAACTAAACTCGTTGAAAAAGAGTTTGCTTGGAATGGTCAGTGGTAAAAGGAAATGAGGTCACCAGAAAAACATAGTGGCTAGACAACATCAAAACCAGCACCAACCAGAGCATTAAAACAACAGAAAGAAGCCATGTAAGATTGGAATATGAGGAGATAACTGGTCCATAGAATTGTTGATAATTGGATCTGATTGGATGGAGAGCCTCCTCTTCCTCGCACAGATAGAAGAAATAGGAACGCCAATTTACATAACTCCATGAATATAGCTTCTCCATAGCTCTGTGGAACTTAATATAGGCAATTAACATCAATATATTCAAAATGAAATTAGAAAAGAATGATCTACTAATGTCATTTTTTGCTTTGCTATTCTGGTTATTATTTTTTGCTCGATTTTTAGAATTCCATTATGTCAGCCAATAGGTAAAGTCACACAAATTAAAATATGATGCTTTTCTCTTCCTCAGAATGGCTTGCTTACTTGTTAAATGTCTTTCTGTCTCTCTCTCTCATCTATCTATCTATCTATCTATCTATCTATCTATCTATCTATCTATCTATCTATCTATCTATCTATCTACATACCACTCCCCTCCCATGTTTCCAGGCAGTTTATGTGCCTAAACTAATGAAAGGGCTATAATATGCAATAAAACATTCACTGTGTGTGAGTTGGGCAGTTGTATAAGTCTGTTTAATAAACAAAAATAAATAAAACACCATAAAACATCACTACAAAAATCCGCAAACTGCAGATGGTAATATCAGGTTCCAACTAAAAAGGCTGACCACCATTATTTGTTATGGTCCTTGAATCAATCTTGACTCCAAGCAACTACATGGCCCATAACATTTTCTTGGCAACATTTTCAGAAGTGGCCTTTTTCTCAGGCTGAGGAGAATTCAGCATCATCCAGCTGGCTTCCTGATTAAGGGAGGACTAGAACCCAAATGTCCCTGTTTCTAGCCGAATGTTCTTAAACTCTGCACCACTCACACTTTCCTGACATCATTACTTAGATTAAAAACCCTACCTAAAGAAAATCATCTTTGCCTCCTTATGCAAAGCAGCCAGGTACACTTCTGGGAGCCAGGTGTTGCAAAGCACAAGACTCACCAGGGAGATGGTTCACCTTCTATAGTACAAACTCTCAAGAGAAATTTCCTAACACCTCTCTTCTCTCAATGACTGTTCTGGGAAATCCAGGTGGATGAGGCCACCAGCAGGGTTACTCCAGAGAAACAATATGTGGGGCTTTAGAAATTAAAGCCAACAAAGGCACGAATGAGGACAATTATTGGGAAAAATGCTTGGAGGGGGAAAACAGAGACTATGTGGTAATGGAGTACGGGACTTACGACCGCTGGCTTAGCAACCACTTGAAGTTCTGACAAACCTACCTAAGGGATACTTACATCCAAGGGTGGGATTCAAATTAAACAACAACCGGTTTTGTGGGCATGGTGAGGTGAGCGTGGCTTTTTTGCAGCAACCCTCCCCACACACACTCTTTGGGGTCTCCTGGGCCTCAGGAAGCCTCCGGGGGGGGCATTTTTGCACCCAGGAAGCTTCCCTGAGCCCCAAAAAGGCAAAAAAAATGGAGCGCAGGGGGGCACGCAGTACACCCCCTCCACACGCCCCTTTTTGCCTCCTGGGCCTCAGGGAAGCCTCCTGGGTGCCAAAGTAAGACAGTAAGACAGCGAGGGGGATCCCGGCACAGCCGATCGTCGGAATAGCTGATCATCGGGAGGAAAAGAAAAAAAAACCTTAACAAGTGAATGGCCAGGAGAGAATAAGCCAGCGATGTCATGCATACGCGCGATGTGGCGCATGCGTGATAAGGACTGATTGGGCAAGGAGGGGAGGGACAGATAGAGAGGGACCGGGCAGCCAGGGGCACAATTTGCCGGTTCTCCGAACTGCACAGAATCTTAATAACCGGTTCTATAGAACTGGTCCGAACTGGTGAAATCCCACCCCTGCTTATAACCCAGATTCAGATGTCCAACATTTACCCCATCACCACAGCCACAGGAGTGCATTTTGAGCGCTTGGCTACCAGGCTTCATTTACTGCTGGTTGCAGCATCCCGCGGCCATGTGACATAACCATTTTCTGCAAAACTGCACCCGTAACAAATAATTGGTTTGCTTAACAGCTGCCCTATTCACTTAACAACCATGGGTTTGCTTAACAACCATGGATCTGCTTAACTAACATAGTAATTTGCTTAACTGCTGCAAAACAGTTGTAAAATCAGGCTGGTCATGTAATGTGGCTCTATGACCATCATGACGTTGCGATGATGGCCAGAGGCTGTTAAAAACCATAACTCGACGTAGTTTAGAAAGAGCATTGCTGTACAGGGGCATTCCATTTTGATAGCATTCTGCATTCTAATTCTGAAATGGATCAAGTTCTTGGTAATCAGAGTATGTAACAATTCTGACCAAATAATTACTAGTGATTTTGCTGGGTGGGGGCAGGGATTAAGGGATCAATCGAGGAAATGAGAGACCCAGGTTTTCTCAAAAAATAGCTTCCTATTTTACTTTCTGCCTATTACTTTACAAAATTGTTGCTATTGTGCAGAAAATGAGAAGCAAGGCTCTTGTATGGTAAGCATCTGGAAGAAGTGCTAACTTTAAACTCTAAAAAATGAATAAATCACTTAACAATACCACTTACACCGCAAGCCTGAATTTGTCACCTGATGCTCAGCAACTCCAAATAGTGTCCACTTGATTGACCTTCATTGTGATTCTACCATATTAGACAAAAGATGAAATTAAAAACCTTTGATTCTTGCAACATTTATTCTGGAGAAATTCCTGTGGAAAAGAACAGTTGATTTTGCTTGCAAGAGAGAGGGGAGAGTCACAAGTTTAAAAAAAAATGCTTTGGCAAATCTCTTAGATGCTTTACAAAAGTATAATAAAAATTACAACCATAAAATCCCTGCCTTCATTTTTTCCATGCCTAGTCATGGTATGGAGAGAGATTTTAGAGGAATCCTCCCTAATTTTTTTTTTTAACCCACTTTCTCAAATCAGATTTCTTGCATTTGGACTGGAAAAAAGAAGTCTCAAAACAGAAAAAAAATATCTAAGTAAATCCATTAAGAATCCTTAAACATATCTTTGGCTCAGGAATCACCAATTTCTCATCATTGCTTCAGAATATCCAAATAGGGCAGGTGCCTCCAAACTTGGCAACTGTAAGACTTGTGGATTTCAACTCCCAGAATTCAAGGAGTTGAAGCCAATTCTGGGAGCTGAAGTCCACAAGTTTTAAAGTTGCCAAGTTTGGAAACTCCTGAATTAGGGAAACAAAACCTCTCCCTTGTGAGCAAACAACATTAAGCTAGAAGAAGAACCATTGAGATGAGGGGCTAAACCCTCTACAAATTCCCAAAGGAATTTTCCCCTAAAGTTCCTAAGATTGAACTTATTGATAGTTGTTGGAAAATTGGGTGTATTTCAAGACACATACATGAACCCAGAATAATAACCCCCTTATCTGTGTTGTTCAAGGGGGCTCACATGCAAATGATGATATAGATTCCGTTGTGCAAGCAAATATCCAGACTACTGAAACGTTTCTTTATTTGCTTTATTAGATTTTTATCCCATCTTTATAATTCTATAAGTAACTCAAGGTAATGAATATGTATATTACTCCTTCCTCTCCTCCTATTTTTTCCATAACAACAACCTTGAATTGGAAGAGGAAGTGATTGTCAAAAGTCCCTCAACCAGCTTTCATTCCCAAGGCGGGATTAGAATTCAATGTGTGTTCCAACTCACCTGTTTTCTCTCTTGGTGTCTCTTCCCATGTCAGGAATTCCTTTTAGCAGCAGCTGCAGAATGTGCTGATAGCACTGCCATATTTTAATCCAAAGTATCTTTCTTAGAAATCCAGTTTCTGCCTGCATTGTTCGTACAGAGCCAAAAATAACCTTCCTAGCCTGCACTAACAGAGGGATAGAATCAAAATCATGTAGAACATTAGTACTATCTTATAATGCCTTGGTAAGACCACACTTGGAATACTGCATCTAGTTATGGTCATCACAATGTAAAAAAAGATGTTGAGACTCTAGAAAGAGTGCAGAGAAGAGCAACAAAGATGATTAAGGGACTGGAGCAGAGGTGGTATTCAGCAGTTCTGGAGAACCGGTAGCAGAAATTTTGAGTAGTTCAGAGAACCAGCAAATGCCACCTCTGACTGGAGATTTCACAGTATCCTTCCCCTGCCACGCCCACCAAGCCACGCCCACAGAACCGGTAGTAAAAAAAATTTGAATCCCACCACTGGACTGGAGGTCAAAATATGTAAAAATGGTTGCAGAAATTATGTATGTCTAGTTTAATGAAAAGAAGGACTAAGATGACATGATAGCAGTGTTCCAATATCTAAGTGGGCTGCCACAAGGAAGAGGAAGTCAAGCTATTCTCCAAAGCACCTGAGGGCAGGACAAGAGGCAATGGATGGAAACCAATCAAGGAGAGAAGCAACCTAGAACTAAGGAGGAATTTCCTATCAGTGAGAACAATCAGTGGAATGATTTGCCTCCGGAAGTTGTGCTCCAACACTAGAGGCTTTCAAGAAGAGAACTGGGCAGCCATTTGTCTGATAGATGATAGATAGATAGATGATAAATAGATAGATAGATGATAGATAGATAGATAGATGATAGATAGATAGATAGATAGATAGATAGATAGATAGATAGATAGATAGATAGATAGATAGATAGATAGATGATAGATAGATAGATAGATAGATAGATAGATAGATAGATAGATAGATAGATAGATAGAGATACACTGGCATGGCATCTTTCTTTTCCTCCCAATTCTGTTGCTGATGTACTGAATATGTCTCACCTTACTAAAATTAAATGCCTGCTTTAGTGTTTAAAATGTTTAAACTATACATTTTTTTCCTGATACTTCATTTACCAGTTCCTCATCCAGCTTTCTGACAGCTTATCAGATTGAGCCTGTTTGACCTGTATTAACCTGTATATTCAGTGACCTGTGTTTTTCCTATCCTGCCTAACTTTATTGTAAACTTTTAGGCTTCTGGACAATAATATCCTACCTCCCTCTCCTTCAAGCTTTTCCCCCAGAATTACCCCCTGCATTGGAAGTAGGTCAGGGGAACTATCAACTCCATCAAATGTTCAGTGATTAAATGTTTCACTTTAATATTTAGCAAGAGTTACATGACAGCCCTCATAATAGGGAGTGTTCTGGGAGTTTCTTTTATACAAAAAGTGTGGGAGAATAGATCAAATATTATGATAGCATAAGCTGGTCAATTATTAGCTCTTCTGCAATTTCAGGTCAGGCTCTACCTTACAAGAATGGCCATTAATATATGATTAAGTGGCAAAGGAATGAGAAAGAATGTTAAGTGCAGATCGAAGGTAAGGTGCTAAATCAGATATATATTTGTATCTGCAATCAGATGTTATTTTTGTCCTCAGCATTCATGTTATCTTTTTTACCTATTGATAAAAGGTATTAAAATACCAGTTAAGATTCTCGCCTTTTTCATGCTATGTATTCCATGACATTGGGGATTTCAGCCGGTGGTAGGATTCAATTTTTTTTACTACTCATTCTGTGGGCGTGGTGTGGCTTGGTGGGCATGGCAGGGGAAGGATACTGCAAAATCCCCATTCCCTCCCCACCCCACTAACCTGCTTTCCAGCTCTGTTCTCCTGTGCAGGGCAACAAAAGAAGACCCAGTCGATCAGCTGGGACTCAGGAGGCAGAGAATAGATGGGGTTGGGGCCAGTCAAAGGCGGTATTTGCCGGTTCTCCAAACTACTCAAAATTTCCGCTACTGGTTCTCCAGAACTGGTCAGAACCTGCTGAATACCACCTCTGATTTCAGCCCTTCTTCTACTTCTTGATAAGCAAAAGACCACAGAATCTGCCTTCCATAGAATTAAGAAGTTTGTTCCAACTGAGCTTTTTCCCCTTCCATGTCTCTGCCCATGTCAGGAATTCCTTTTAGCAGCACTGCAGAACATGCTGGTAGCACTGGCAACCTTAACTCAAAGCATCTTCCCTTGAAAATCCAATGCCAGCTGTTTCAGCTTGCATTGTTCCTAAAGAACCAAAAATAATCTTCCTCTGAGTCTTGAATGATTCTCGAATTAAGGGCAACCCACAACAAAAGAAAACACAAAAAGACCCTGTTAGGAATGTAAGTCACCTAACAGTTGGGTTGGAAATATATAAACCAGGATAGACATTTTAATACTGTCTCTTTAAGGGAATGCTAAAATTGTAATTGGGTGTGGTTCCTCAAACGGCCATAAGATGGAGCCAGAAACCTGGTTTCTGAGAGTGTTGCCATTCCTGCATTTCCCTATTGACTGTTGCTGGTCATAGTTCTTCTTGGATTTGATGTAAGTCTATTATTGAACTGTTTTTAATACTGGACTTTGATTTTGGATTATCCCTGGACTGAATACTGACTGTTTTAACCATGAATGACTTGGACTGTTTGTTGGACTTTGTTTTACCGTTTACTGGAAGTAAAAACCTACATTTTACTATACAGTGTATCTGTGTGCTGGTTGTGTGTTATTCTTCACCACTCTCACTACATCTCCCTGTGTGCGCTCATTCTCCTAATGGGGAATTACCTCAACAGACCCAAAGCTGTGTGTAAAATGCTCCTGGCAAATGGACTAAACCAGCAAACTCTGTGAATGGAGTTTCTTGTTTTGCCTGAAAACAAGACTGAATTGACTAGAATACAGATGGCAAAAGAAACTCCAAATCTTCTTTGGAGAAACACTAGTCTAGATAGGTAAGCAGGATTAAGCCTGGGTAATATTGAGAAGGGGAACCATTGGGAAATAATTATTTGTGTGTTCTATGCATGTGGGATATGTTGACACACATATGAAATAGGTATTGCTTTCATCCTATGGTCACAGCTGCCATCTTGACTACAGGTAGTCAATTTATGATTACAATTCAGCCCAGAATTTCTGTTGTTAGGTGACTTTTGCTCCATTTTGCAACCTTTCCTTCCACAGTTGTTAAGTGAATCACTGCAGTTGTTGATTAGTGAATCTGCCTTTCCCATAGACCAGTGGTGGCTAACATTTTTGGGCTCCTGTGCCAAAAATTGTGTGCATGCTTGCGCGCATGTGCTCGTGTGCCAGCACCCAGAAGGCAATGCACACGCCCTCCCCCATGCCTCCTGCACATGCGCGTGCAATCCCCTCCCCCATCCTCTTACTTGCACTGCACCTCCCAGCTGATTTTCGGCTTGTTTGAGGCCTTTTTCGGCCTCCCAGAGGCTTGAGGAAAACTTCTGCAGCCTTTGCAGGCTGAAAAATGGACCCATTTCGTCACTTCCAGTATTTCCAGAAATACAGGAAGTGTTGAAACGGGCCTATTTTTCAGCCTGCAAAGGCTTTCCTCAAGCCTCTGGGAGGCCAAAAATGGCCTCAAACAGGCCGAAAATCAGTTGGGAGGTGCCCACATGCGCAGTGAGGTAAGTTTCCCTGCGGCTCACGTGCCGGCACAAAGGACTGTATTTGAATGCTGCTGAGTCAAACTCAGCTCATTTGTGACTTTATTTTCTGTCTTCCAATATAGTCACCAATTCTGCCCCAGTTCTGAACCATGTTTTTTTAAAAAACTTTTAGTTAGTTGCAATAGTGCCAATGCAACATCTTAATTTTTCTTAATAACTAAATTAAATAGTCCATTTTCTTTTTATAAGCAGCCAAAGGTGTGGTCAGATGACACCACTAAAGGAAAATTGCATTTTGATAAAGCCAGACTCCACAATATGGACCCATCAAGACTAGCAGATCAGGATTGTTTTTAAACTGCTTGTTAATACCAAAATAAAATAAAATAAAAATAACCATTGGAAGAGCTATTAACATCACTTTTACTACTACCTAGATAAGGGCATAAAATGGCAATAAATTCTAAAATTTCATATCTGTTACAGGTAATTCTCAAGGTACAACAGTTCACTTGGTGACTGTTCAAAATTACACAATAACCCCAAGTATTTATAGTCCCGAAATTATTAATTGTTAATGTTGCAGTGGTGGCTGAATGGGATGTGGTATCTCAGTGGCTAAGAAAGGTCAGTAGTTCGGCGGTTCAAATCCCTAGCGCTGCATAGTTTTTCTGGTCTGGTTTTCACAATCAGTTTCTTGGCTTGTAGTATAAATAAGTATTTACTCCATATGGGATCCAAACAACCTCATGGAAACTGGGTCCTTTTGAGCAGATATGTATATGTGTATGTGTATGTATCCATGTGTGTGTGTGTGTGTGTGTGTGTGTATGGGGGACGTGGTGGCTCAGTGGCTAAGATGCTGAGCTTGTCGATCTTTTCGATCAGCAGTTCGGTGGTTCGAATCCCTAGCGCCGCGCAACGGAGTGAGCTCCCGTTACTTGTCCCAACTTCTGCCAACCTAGCAATTCGAAAGCGTGTAAAAGTGCAAGTAGAAAAATAGGGATCCCTTTGGTGGGAAGGGAACAGTGTTCTGTGCGCCTTCAGCATTTAGTCATGCCGGCCACGTGACCACAGAGACGTCTTCGGACAGCGCTGGCTTTTCGGCTTTGTAGCGGAGATAAGCACCGCCCCCTAGAGCCGGGAACGACTGGCACATATGTGCGAGGGGAACCTTTACCTTTAATGTTGCAGCACCATGGCAGTTGTTCAACCTTACGACCGTCCGCAGAGGCATTGAAACATTCCTCCTGCCTATTCCCTCCCCACTTCCCACAATTGCTTCCACCCCTCCCATCCTGCCACTCCAGGTTCACTTACCTTGCAAAGATCTATCTCCTCTCTGCCGCAGTTTCTTTGAGAGCAGGACAATTTAGCTTCCAGCATTTGATCGTCTTTCAAACGCTTTTCATGCACCGAGAGTGAAATGTGCTGGGCACCATGATCTCACACGACTTCAGCCCACCATTCTCTGCAAAAGCAGACAAGTGCCTGAAGTCGCGAAAGATCATGGCGCCCACAACATTTAACTCCTGGCGCGCAAAAAGCATTTGCAAGCCAACAGGACGCGCTGAGGGAGCAAAATCGTATTGCCTCAAAGAGCCCCATGATCAGATTGCAAAGGTTTTGAGCGAAGACTGGAAGCTTCTGAGAGCCATGAACTTGCGTGGCAGAGAGGCTGAAGATGGGACAGATAGATCTTTGCAGGGTAAGTGACCTGGGAGGGGGAAGCAATTGTGGGGAGCATCAGGCATCTCAGTGGGTCAGGGGAGGCCTTCGGTAATCTTAAGCAAGTGGCCTGTTCCATCACTAGACTGTCCCCATGGCCTTCCCCACCCTGAGATATCTCATGTGCACTTGCGATCCATGCATTCAATTAGTTAATGCCTGGGCGGAAGCAGGGAGTTTTCACGTTCATTTTACGTGATTCATTCAAACGAATCCTCAAGCTACGAATGTAATTGGAAGGCTCCATTACATTCGGAACTCAAGGAATACCTGTATTTATTTGGTGGGCTTTTTTTCCTTTTAGTTTTTATACATTGACTTTTAAAAAGTCCTTAAAAACAATGGGAGATGAAAGGAGCAAGCAGAAAGCCCAGCCTGTCTTTTAACAAAGAATCAAACAAAAAGATATTCTGAACAAGCGTATATATTTCTAGAGACTAAAGAAACCATTATGTTGTTAGCCTCTCAAGTTACCAGTATCAGCAAAGCTGTTTGAATTCTCCAGAGATTTGTTTTATTGATTCAACAGAGCGGGATGGAAATAAGCTTAGAGATGTTAGTGGCTCTTAAAGCATCAGAGGAGATGGATAAAATGTGTTTGTTTTGTAGGATTTACAACTCTGATCAGGGATCAGAACCCTCTAACTCTAAATATGGCCAGGATGCTTTTGGCATGCCAATTTTTAATAAGCACTGCTTTTTCGTTTTATAGAGATTGTTCAAACACAACAGCCAGCCCAGTTTTCATCCTGTTAAAATGTTCCCAATTCTCTGCTAATCTTTGTTAATGCTTCAGTTCCTTCTCTCCTTTAAAGCATGGCTAAAGATACATCTGAAAATATCTTGAGATGTTTCTGAGAAGAAATTATCAAAAATAATGGTGCTTTTGCTTTTAGGCTATAAACTTAACCATTTACATGTTACTCTGGCATTGAAATTTCAGTGTAGCAATCTTTGTGTAAATCTAGCATTTTGTTGGCCAGAATAATTTTTGTTTGATTTAAAAAACAACAACTCTGAAATAAACACAAATTTCATCAAGTTCTTGCCTACTGCTGAAACTATATTTTGTCTCATGCTGGAATTTAGTGTTGAGGTTGAAAGTTATTGATTCAAAATAGTAAGGGACATCATCTAATTAGGATTTAATTAGGACCTATCTAATTGGGAAAAATATCTTGCCACTTACTTTGTTCTCTATTATTTTTATTTTGGATGTAATTGGTAGGATAATAATGGCCTTGCTTTTTTGTGTCAGTTTCATGAGTTCAAATCAGTAATACAGAAGCTTTGTCTATTCCTTTCACTGTTCCAGTGAAGCTTCGCCCTTGCGGTGTCATCTGTCTTAAAAAGATAGATAATTTCTGTTTCATTGCACTTCTCCTTCCTTGATGACTAAAGTCAATCCCTGCATATTAAATTTTGCTTATTGATCGACTGATGTGATTCATGGAGGCTACAAGGCAGGTAACAGAATTTAAAGCAAGGACAGAATTAAAAAAAAGCAATAAATGGACAAGGATATCAAAATCACCTAACATTTTCAAATAGCAGTGAAGTATCTTGAAGATTTCCTAATCTAGTGTTTAAACTAGTGTTTTAGTGGGATGCTATCGGTTCTGCCCGGCTCTATAGAACCGGTAGCTCTGAAGAGCAACAGACACTGAATCGGTTCTGTGTCTGCTGCTGTTTGGCCCACCCGCCCCGGGGTCTTACCTGTCCTTTATTTCCTGCTTTTTCAACCTCAGCTGCTTTGCGCGGGACAGCTGAGGTTGAAAAAGCAGGAAAAAAGTGAGGTTTTCAAACAGCTCTTAGCAGCTGTCCAGGCGGCACAGCTTAAGGTTTATTACATACGCGCACAGCGTGCATATGGTCCACAAAGCATGCATGCGTGCGCAAAATGTAATCACCAAACTAGTAGTAACACTGGTTGAATCCCAACCCCTGTGTTTAAGGCTCCAGATTAGAAACCAGGAGATGGTGAGTTCTAATTACGCCTTAGGCAATGAAAGCTGGATAGGTGCCTGTGGGCCAGTCACACTATTTCAACCCAACCTGTTGTGTTCTGTTAGAGATAAAGTTTTCCCTCTGGTCCGTCAATTAGGCAGGAAAATACTAAAAGCTGATTGGTTAGCCTGTCAGACAGCTCCTATAAAAGAAGAACTGTCAGACGGGGCTTTTGCTGGTTGTTGCTGTTACTCGAATAAAGAAGTTGCTTCATTATCTTGAATCTGAGTCTTCTTTTCACCCACTATACAACACAACCCACCTCACAGGGTTGTTGTGGGGGAAATAGGCAGGGAAAGGAGTATGTTCACCTCCTTAAGTTATTCATTAAAATAATAAAGGTGGGATTTTTTTAAAAAAAAGGTTAAACGGAATGGAGAACAAATACAGTTCCCAAGAGTTCTGTGCTTCTGTAATCCTCACGGAAAGGAGGAGAAATGGATGCCCTAAAGGCATAATTATCACAACATGGGGGCATCTTTGAAAGAATTTATGGTGCATAACTTAGCTACCTGATATCTTGTAACCAGAGAGATGGTCCCTTAGATAACTGAAGAGATTTATAGGTAATAAAGAGATGAAGGAGACAGGTATGTTTTTTCTCCCTGTGTGCCAACTAAAACTTTAAGGCAGAATTGTTCTCATTGTGATCTGAAGAAAATGGATAGGACAATGCCCATCTCAGTTTTATTTTTTACTCTCTGCCTGGCCTGCCAGATAGACTTCTGGATCGAACGACTTTCAGGCATAATCTTCAAAATATATGCAAAATAATTAATATTTTGAAATGTGGGTCCTTTGGAAAAGCAAAGAAAAACAGCAGAAGGAAAGGAACAAGAAGGGGAATGTGTTTGGAAGAGTGGGAGGGAGGGGAAAGGGAGAGATTCTCCTCTAATATCTGATTAAAGTTAGTATTTTCGGAAATAAGGATTCTCCAGCTGACAAACAAACCAATTCTCCAGAGGCAATATCTTATTCCAGAGATTTCTATTTTTTAAAGGACTAGGAAAAAGTTAATAATTGCACTAATTTCAGTGTATTTTGTGCTTCTGCTAGTTAATTGTATTTATTGTCACTAATAAAGGAGAATATTTGTAGCTCAAGTTTGACATAAGGGGTCCTTGCTACTCTCTGAGCTTGCTTGTTTTCTTGTAGATATTTCATTATCCAAACTAGGTAACATCACCAGTGCTAGTAAGGAGTGCTGTTTGCTGTCAGTTTAGATTCTAGTCTAGTGGCTTGCCTCCCAGTGTTGGCTTGGCAGTTTCTTGGTTGGGGTATTGTTTACTTGATTGTTGGTCTGATGTTAACCCTGGAGTTTATCTAGGCTGATCTGGGTGCTGCCAAAGAAGCCAACAGCAAACAGACCAATGAAAGAATCTCTAAGACTGACCCCACCAGCCACTAGAATATAAAATGACATCAAAATGTACTCCTTACTGGCATTGATGATGTTACCTAGTTTGGGTAATGAAATGTCTGCAGGAAAACAAACAAGCTCAGAGAGCATCACTTTATCGTCACTGATACATATTTTCTCCATTTCTGAGTATTGGGGTGCTTTTATGCAACGTGCCACTTCACTACATCAGAGAATTAGTGGTTAAGATGCTGTCTGATTTTAGCAGTCTTTTATTTCCTCCACCATTAAATTAAATGTTCTCTTCGTGACGTTTGGAATTCAAATGGAATGTTAACATTTTCTTCTTTCATTTTTTTAAATAAAAAGTTTGATTCTACTTATGTTTTGCGAGGTTCATGGACCATTCAAAAGAGTCACCTGCCTCCTGTGGGAGATGGTGCTGTGAATTTCATTTTATAGCCTTTTTTTGCCTTTTATTTGCCAATGATCTTCATAAACTGTGGAAATCCTCTCTCTCACACACACACACATGATGGGATCATAGGTGGAAGCCGCCAGGTGAGGTGATCTCTGGAATACAGTTATGGCAGCCGTAACTATCTTGCAAGACAGGAAGGCAGGAGACACAGAAATCTTCTGGAAAGTAAGGTTGTTGTATATAGCCCTGTTACTAAAAATATTTGCAGTCAGGATTCAATAATTAAGCCTACAGCATGTTTTATTTTCAGCATTCTTCTTTGTTCAAGCTTTGAGAATATTTAAACTTCAGGTAGGATATTAATCTTTTCTCTTTTCATTTTTAAAATAAAGTTTGATTTTGCTTATGCCTTGTGAGCTCAATGCACCATTCAAAGGAGTCATGTGCCTCCAACTACCATAGATACAGTAGGCAGATACAGTAGCTCTATCAAAATGTAAAGAAAATACTGCACAAAATTAAGCTGGAACATACACTAATTGCTTTCGGAAACCATCAAATATAATCCTGTGCTGCTAAAATAAAACTGCACAATCTGCTGTTCTCTTAGAGCCCAGTTGAGTTTTTGTCATGTTTTTCTATTTGACTCTCCATTTATGGGATGTACTCTTGGAAAGTGTTATGCCGACATTTAGGAAGCTGTTTCTTTAAAAATAATTTTACACATTCTATCCAGGATATTAAAAGCAATGTTGAAAAAAAATCAAGTATGCTCCAGTTTTCCTACTCTAACTGAAACCTGGCATTAAAGCATAAATTAAAAATAGTTCTAAGAATATTTTCATGTTGCATTCAGATTTAATAATGCTTAAATAAAAACATTAAAATCAGTTGTGTGAGAGAATATAGATCTAGCTCTAATCTTTCAAATTAATAAAAAAAATTTTTTTTTATTAATTTGGGCTTGTAGATATATCAAAAGATCACTTATGAATCATCCCCCAAAGTCGGTGTGGACAGCTAGAAGTTGCCTCTTATCAAATTAAGATTCTAAGGGAATCCATGATAGTTAACTGGAATGAAATTGATCGCAGTTTATAATCCAATGTACTGAAAAGGTAATGTTGCTGATATGAAATTCCTTTGCATTTGGTCCTCTAGGCAATAAAAGAAAAAAGACAGAAAAAGATGAAACAAAAGAAGAAGAACACATGCAGAAAGTGAATTAAAAAATAATACACAATCAAAGTATCTATGCAAACTAAAAGACTGGGAAGGAAAAGCAGATTAAGGGGTGGCAATTACAGTAGATTTTAATATTTTATCCCAATTTAGTATTTTTTTTATAAATAACTGAAAGTGGCAAACTTACCCCATTCCTTCTTCTTCCTAATTTCCCAACAACAACCCTCTGAGAGAGAGTGACTGGCCCAAAGTCATCCATCCTACTTCCATGCCTAATGCAGTACTAGAAGTCACATATCCTGGTTTTTGGTCCAAACTCACCCAGGTCGTTTTTGTGCTTAAGGCAGGACTAGAACTCACCATCTCCTGGTGATTGGCCCAAAGTCACCCAGCCAGCTTTCATGCCTAAGGCAGGACTGGCACTCACAGCTTCCTAGTTTATAGCATGGTGCCTTAACTATGAGACCAAAACGCTACTAACTAGATCTGGCGTGGCAATATTGGTCAACTTCAAAGCGAAAATTCGTCAACCTCAAAGTGAAAATTTGGTGATTGCAATTATTGCTGCTTCTCAGTTGCCACAGAGACATGGGGAGAAGAATCCCAGTTCCAGACAACAAGACATCCTCCTCTCCTGGGAACCAAGGTAATTTGACCAGATGGGTTACCAAGTCCCGGATAGTTTCCCAAACAATACTTCAACTTCTAATTGGACAATGTACCTGCACGAGGGGGGAAGGGAGATTTGATTTTTTTAACTATACAAAAAGCATGAGAAATATATCCAGAGTTGATTTTGCTTCAATCTGTGCTGATATGATGTACTCAATAAATCATAGCATAAAGAAACTGGAATGTTTCAAGCCTGCTTGCTTGCTTGGGTTCGTCAGTCGGGACAGTTTGAGTAACAGTTGGTTTACATGGTTTTGTTATTATTGTTGGTTTCCAAGTCCTCTTCCCTAGACCTAGATCTTCTGCTTCCAATTTGTTTTAGCATTATTGATGATGAAGGACATATGTTACTAGAAACAGCTGCTGTCTGGCTGAACAGTGCGTGTGAGTTGTCACTCTGGCCCTACAATTGCAAGGAGGGCTCTTACATAAGGAGATGCAACAATTTCCCAGAACTCTTCAATTTTGCTGAGCTTCTTGATTTAGTGATTAGCATTTGCTCCCTTTGGGACTAGGATATAGTTTATTTACCTCTGCATCTCCTTGACGTGCCTGCTTCCTTCCCAGTGAATCTGCACTAAATGCTTCTTGGCATCTGCTTGTTGACTCTGCAGTAGTTGGAATCAAGCCTAATTAATGTTTTAATTCAGTGTTTCTCAAGTCCAACAACTTTAAGAGGTGTGGACCTCAGCTCCCAGGATTCCCGAAGCCAGCATGCTGGCCTAGGAATCCTGGGAGTTGAAGTCCATATGTCTTAAAGTTGCATGAGCTTGAGAAATATGCTGAGTTAGCATGCATGGTCCAGCTCCTCCCAACCAGTGGGGTTTGCAGATCCCTCAAGATCTAGAAGGGCCCAGTTGAAATCTTTTGCCAGATGCAAAAGGTTTCAGATTGCAAACACACACACACACACACACACTTTTAATTGAAAACATAAAAATGATCAGTCTGACTTTTTCATTTGATCAGATATGTCACAGCAGGTTGCTATAGCTCACCATGTTGGTTACTAACCTGGAACCATCCATGGCTCTTGACTAGACAGGGAAAAAATAGAAAATATCAGAAGTTGGCAGTAGGAATGCACATTGCTGCCGACTGAAGAACAATTGTTAACTTTTATTGTAAGATGTGTTGCATTCTTCAACCACCTATATCACTGAAAGTTTCGTACCTTACATTAGCCTTTATTGTAACCCTTCCTGCCAGCTGTCCACCTTCCCTTCTTCTCCTGCTGGGATGGTCCTGGGGAATAGACCATTTTTTCCCCAATAAAAGAGAATATTTGAAACTCAGAGTTGAACTGAGGGGTCTATGGTATTCTCTGAGCTTGTTTGTTTTCTTGCAAACATTCCATGACCCAACTAGATAACATCATCAGGGCTAGAAGGGAGTAAGCCTTGCTCTCTGTTTATATACAGGTGACTTGCCCAGTATGGGTGGGAGTGTTGTTTTCTTCTTGGATTAACACCAGGAATAATACCAGTAAAAACAACCAATCAGTAAATAATACCCCAATCAAAGAACTACCAACTTAAACAATTAAAGAGTAAACAACGACCTAATAAGAATACTTCCACCAATACTGCCTGGGCAAGCACTAATACTGTATATGAACAAAGAGTAAGGCTCACTTCTTATTAGCACTGATGGTTTGGCCTACTTCGATAATGAAACGTTTGCAAGAAAATAACCAAGCTTAGAGAGCACCACAGAGTTTTCTTCAACCCCACTGAGTCTTCAAGCACTCAACATCAACGCATTGGCAATTGGCAGGTGTTCAGGAGGCTGGTCATACTGAGAAATAAGGCCATGGTGCTATCACTTGAAGGGCAGGTTAGCCCTTGTACCAAAGAACTTCCTAATTCTCAAGAACGAACACATGGGAATATCAACAGCTCCCTGGGCCATAGAAGTTAATGCAGACAAGATTGCTGGAGGGAAGAATAGAGCGAAAGAGAGAGGGAGGGAGGGAGGGAGGGAGGGAAGGAGGGAGAGAGAGAGAGAGAGAGAGAAAGAAAGAGAGAGATCTACCCAATTTAGCCTGTCTATAAACCACTTTGAATGTGTAAGTCTGGAAACTGGGACTTTTCCATCATACCCAACCAAAACTGAAGGAAACTGAAAGGAGAAGTGGGAGCATTTTTTTTTCTTTTTAAACATTTTTTTTTAATGCTGCCTGGAGATGCATCCCTATGCTTGGAGCAGCAGACTAAAACTTTATTTGCCTGGCACTGCAACCTCTTGCATAACTGATCTTAATCAGTATTGCATGGTTTAATTGTGGGTTTTTTATTTTTATTTATTGAGAGATGGCTGCTGTTTCATTCAGCTTTGACTGGAGTGTGTGTGTGTGTGTGATATGGTTTTGTTCAACTCCAGGGCAGGTTGTGAGTAGAGTAGAATTCTTTATTGGCCAAGTGTGATTGGACACACAAGGAATTTGTCTTAGAGCAAATGCTCTTAGTGTACATAAAAGAAAAAATACTGAAAGACAGTGAGAAAATATTTGGGTGAGAAAAAAAATCTTCTAAACAAAATCCTTGCTGTTTAACCTCCAATGCTGAGTTCATTTATTGTACTATGCCAATATGTGGTTGGCTTGATTTTGGCATGAGGCATGAGGCAGATCCCTAGTCTATTGCTTGGTATTGTCATCTCAGCCAGAGATATTTTCAATAAACTATGATTAAACATACTTTAATAGCTACACATAACACAGAGTGTTAGCCCTGGTTCAAAATTCAGGGGGACCCTCTGGATAATATGGGAAAGGAAATAGGCAGAATAGATCTCTTGAATTCTTTCCAGACATTTTTCCAACAGAGAGCATGGGGCTGTCAATATTTTGCAAATTGCAACAGCACTGAAAAAAGTGACTTATAATTGTTTTTCACACTTATGACTGTTGCAGCATCCCTGTGATCATGTGATCAAAATTCGGACATTTGGCAGCTGGCATGTATTTATGGACAGTTATAGTGTCCAAAGGTCACGTGATTGACTTTCACAAGCTTCTGACAAGCAAAGTCGATGGGGAAGCCAGATTCATATAACAACCTTGTTACTAACTTAACAACTGCAGTGATTCACTTAGCAACCATGGCAAGAAAGATTGTAAAATAGGCCAAAACTCACTTAACAACTGTGTTGCTTAACAACAGAAATTTTGGGATCAATTGTGGTCATAAGTTGAGAGCTATCTGTCCTAGATCATGTGACTAGAAGGGAGGGGCTTAGAATGGAACAGTCAGGAACATCCAATAGGATTGCACCAATCGCACTCTCATAGGCTTAAACTGAAGAGCTGGTGAATTCTGGGAGTTGAAGTCCACTCATCTTAAAAGTTGCCAAGACTGAGAAATACTAAGAGTTTGGGAGGTGTTTATTTTTAAACAAATTTTATTAATTTTTAAAAAATAATACACAAACAAAACATAGGATGTAGTAACATAAAGTATCTTTTCTAAAAAAAACAAATAAAACATCTTATTATCACATTTCTATACACAATTTAATATGTATATTTATCTTATCTATTCAACTTCATATCTTTTCCCAACTTCTCTTTATTGCTCCCTTTCCTTCTATTTAATTGTATTTCTTTTGCCTTAAATTATATATATTCATTGTATATAGTTTCATTAGTTCTCTTCCAACATCCTTTCAAACATAGACAAACATTATACAAAACATAAATACATAAAACTTCTTTTTGGAAAGCGGCTTACCCCGGGTTAGATCTTTTTGTACAGACATAAATCAAATTCGTGCTCACTTAATATACTATTTCATATCTTATTTAACATTCTATATTTTCTATATATTTTCTCTCTCCTATTCACTCTTTTAATTCTATTTTATTTATTTCATCTCAATTTAAATAATTATACTTGCATCTTTTGTCCGTTCTCTTTCAATCATCTGTTTATCCTTTCTTTCTAATACAATATTTCTCCTGTAAACACTGGTTGAAGTATGGCAACTTTTTATCTTTCCCCTAAATTTAACACTTAAAATAATACATACTTTCCATTACTGATTCTGCTTCGTACATTCTAAGTACTACATTTCAAAATAATAAAACAAGCAAATAATATTAAATTTAATAAGTAGTAATAAAACCAAAAAAAAGGAATATTGAGTTTATAATATAATAAGAACAATGTTTCATAGGAAATTAAACTCTATTATTAAATCTTAAACATTTTCATAGCTTCCCTTTAATGCATTATTAACTCATGTAATATTTTAATTTTCTAACTCAGTTTCAAATACTAATATCTACAATACAATCTTATGTACTTTTGCAGAATCATTTTTATAAAATTATATCTTACCCCTTATCTCTGAAAAAAAAAACCTGTTTTTTAACATCTTATTTAAAACCTTTATGACTTCTCTTTCCTTTTTCTTATCAATTCTAGCTTTTTGACCCCCCGATCTCTCAAATTTCACTCTCTTAGTCTTCCCTCTCTGTTGTATTTCTCTTTTCTGTTGCTTTCTGACATCATATCGATTTTTCATCTTACTTTTCTTTTTCTTGGTTGCTTTTTTAAGTCCTGAGTTCACCATTTCCTTGCCCCCCTTTCGCTTTTCTTCCTCCACTGAGAATATTTGTCCATTAAAGATGGCTTCTTCTTCATCATCCCAGCCTTCCTGTCGTTGTTGTATTTTTTGATAGGTAGAAATCGCCATTTCTAAAAAGTGGAAAATAGATCCAGAAGAGCCCTTGCCTTCTTGTTCCTCTTCTTTCAATTTTTAAAATTCCATTTGTAATTCTTCAAAAGATAATGCCATTTTTTTTAAAACAACCCAAATGTCTTTAATCTTTCAAGAAATAGTTCACAAAAATCCCAAAGTCACAAAGCAAACCAAATCAGAGCAAACAGTTTCATTTAGCACTTTCTTCTTTCTATATTTTCTCTTCCTAGGGTAGAATTCAAATACACAGTTCCAAAGTAGTCTTCTAGAAGTCGTAATATCTTTTATTTCTGATCTTATAAACTCAAAGCAGTCTCCTTCAGTACAATCTTAAAATAAGTCTTTACCTCTTCTCTTCCACTTATAGCAAATAAAAAGAATTTTAGGTTTTTAATTCCAATGTCCAGAAATCCTTTATACCCTTGGCTTTAAATTTCAAGTTAGATTACCTTCTATGCCCAAGCAGGTTTTCCAGATTTCCATCTGCTGTTTCTGTGGGAAGGGAGAGTGAAAGAAAATAACTTTCCCTTTCCACTTTTCTTCTGCCGCTTTTACAATCTTCTTTGGGAGACAATGTATCCTTCAAACAATTTAGTTTCCAGGGTGTTTAGAAGTTTCTTGTTGTCCCGGTTCAGCCAAAACTTTCCCTTTCTCCTACTTCCTCCTGCGCGAATCTTACCCGGCTGCAGGCTTCTTTGTGGCGGCCATTGCTGACCGCCGCTCCACCGCCTTGGGAAAAAGGGGTTTTGACGGCTGAGGGAGAGTTTGCGATACCCCCAAACCCCAATCCGGATCCCCTCTCTCTTCGGCTGCCTCTACGGGGCAACCATATCCTCCAGATCCATCTGGATCGGAGGCACCTCGGCAGTGAGCGCTGCAGGAATCGCGGAGAGTTGCGAATTCCTGCCGCCGAAGCCTTGCAAAACCGGAAGCCGGGAGATTTTTTTTTTTTCCACAGATCTGAACTAGATCTGCCCCATTTTCCATTTCGAGGTCAACCTGCCAAAGCTGCTTTCAACATTTTGATTAAAAACAGGAAGTTTCTGTGCACACCTAAGAGCAGGGAAATGATGTCATGAACATGATACAAAGCAGATGTGGGTATTCAGCAGGTTCTGACTAATTCTGGAGAACCGGTAGTGGAAATTTTGAGTAGTTCAGAGAACAGGCAAATACCATCTCTGACTGGCCCCGCCCCCATCTATTCTCCGCCTCCCATTGAGTCCCAGCTGATCGGCTGGGTCTTCTTTGGTTGCCCTGCACAAGAGAATGGAGCTGGAAGGCAGGTTCGCGGGGTGAAGAGGGAATGGGGATTTTGCAGTAACTTTCCCCCAGGAGTGGGGTGGGAATAGAGATTTTGCAGTATCCTTCCTCTGCCACGCCCACAAAGCCACACCATGCCCACCGAGCCACGCCCACAGAATCTGTAGTAAAAAAAATTAATCCCACCACTGGTACAAAGGATTGCAGATTAGGTATTCTGTACCAATCTCACTGGACATATTTTAGGCTTTTAGGATCAATTCTCTACAGTAAAGGAACAAGCTGCCTGGAAATATGCTGCAGGCCAGCACTGGGTGGAGCAGCCAATAAGACCTTGGGAAAAATATTTAAATACCCTGATGTGTCTGTAGCTACAAGGATCAGAATCATACAAGCTACAATATTCCCAGTAGTACTCTGTGGATGTGAAAGATTTTCTAACAGAATAACGAAGTTGGAAGGGTACCTGGAGATCTTCTAATCCACCCTCTTGCCAAGGCAGGAGACCGTATACTATTTCAGACAAATGGTTGTCCAATCTCTTCTTCAAAACATCCAGTGCTGAAGAAGTCGTAGGACAGGACGAGTATTGATACCTTTGAATTTTGGTGTTGAGAAGACTTTTGAGACTACCATGGACTACGAAAGAAATGAGCCAATGGATCATTGAATAAATCAAAGCAGAGTTTTCAGTGGAGGCTCAAATTATTCTGCTTTGGATACATTATGCGAAGACTAGCTCTTTGGAGAAACAATAGCAATAGCACTTAGATTTATATACCGCTTCACAGTGCTTTACAGCTCTCTCTGAGCAATTTACAGAGTCAGCATATCGCTCCCAACAATCTGGGTCCTCATTTTACCGACCTCAGATGGATGGAAGGCTGAGTCAACCTTGAGCCGGTCAGGATCGAACTGCTGGTGTTGAGCAGTGAGTTAGCTCTACAGTATTGCATTCTAACCACTGTGCCACTACGGCTGACCAAGATTCCATTGCTGGAAAAAGTGGAAGGGAAGAGAAGAGAAGAGAAGAAGATAACCAGCAATAAGATGGATGGATTTAGTTATAGTGATGATGGTGGCACCATTGGAAAACCTGGGATAATAGATTTGGTATAAATAATCATTGAAAAAAATATATCTATGTGGTCACAAGGAGTCAAAAACAACTTGATGGCATATAATCAATCTGTCACGGGACATTACTTGACATCTTATCATTCTGACATCTGCCAGATATTTGTGCCAAATCATCTTTAATTGACGATTCATTTTTCCTGATATTTACTTTCAGAGTGATTTCATTCAAAATAATCCAAAATTAACTGAGGAAAAAAAGAGTTTTAAAAATAAAAATAAGTCTTTGAGTATCCTAATGTTGTTTTCCTAGCCAGTTTTTACTGACAGGTTTTGGGCCCCAAAATAAAATCACTATGAAATTATGTGTTCACACCACTTGAAATCCTGACAATAAAAATTAGGAAAATGTTTAGTGGTTTTAAGAAAGCTGTAATATTTGGAAACATTTCCTTGTGATCCAATGCCAGTTGCTTCCATTTGGCAACTCCCCTTTTTAATAGCAATTTAAACAAAGGAGTCTCTTTTCTGAAAAATATTTCATCAAGAACACTATCTTCCAATGTGTAATATGTCAACATTAAAATATAAGGCCGCTTTGTTGTTCTTTAGAGCTGTGATGCAACTCTGCCTGATACAATCCCAGTGCAAGACGAAGATTTGATTATCATTCTAAAAAGCCAGAAATAACTTACAGAAGACAAATTTAAAAGGGAGTCATGGACAAATATTGAGATAGCATGAAAACACAAAACAGTGGCATGCCCAATTTTTTTGTCTTTCTCTGGCTTCCAGCTTTTGCAAGTAAGCAGGATATATGTGTTTTCTTGTATGTAATATTTGATTGTCAATCAGAACAAGAATGATCACCCTTGCAATGGATATCAAACTAGAGAACGCCCCCATAGCTGCCTTTCTTACAGGTTCATGTCAGTTATTTTCTGAGGACTATGCAGAGGCACCCATGTAGATTTCTCAGCAATAGCAGGTTTGCAATATCTAAGATTTTAATTCCAATGTAGCTTCCAGATCTGAATTTTATTTTTTCTTCTCCCCTTTTTGAATGTTACTAAACTTCTACAAAGAATAAAATATTTTTAAAAAACAGGAAAAAATGAGAAGAGCAAAATGCAAAGTATTAATCAGTGGAACAACTTGCTTCAGATGTTGTGGGTGTTCCAACACTAGAAGTTTTTAACAAGAGTTTGGACAACCATTTGTCTGAAATGGTACATGGTTTCCTGCTCGAGCAGGGGTTAGACTAGAAGACCTCTAAAGTCCCTTTCAACTCTGTTATTCTGTTCTGTTCTCAGATAAAGATAAAAAAGGGGGAAAGAAAATAAAAATGAAGTTACCTAGTTTGGTAATGAAACATGTGCAAGAAAACCACCAAGCTCCAAGGACCATAAAATGATATATATTAATAAAAAGAAAAGAGCTTCTGACTTTCTTTGATATAGTGTCAAATATAAAATATATAAACCTTTTGATCTGAAAATCAGTTGTATGCAATATTTCTATAAGCATAAATAATTATACAGGTAGTCCTCGAGTTATGACTGTAATTGAGCCCTGCAATTACGGTTGTAATTCATGGTGGTCAAAAGCAGAGGTGGTATTCAGCAGGTTCTGACCAATTCTGGAGAACTGTTAGCGGAAATTTTGAGTAGTTCGGAGAACCAGCAAATCCCACCTCTGACTGGCCCCGCCCCCATCTATTCTCTGCCTCCTGAGTCCCAGCTGATCGGCTGGGTCTTCTTTGGTTACCCTGCACAGGAGAACGGAACTGGAAAGCAGGTTAGAGGGGTGGGGAGGGAATGGGGATTTCACGGTAACCTTCCCCTGCCACGCCCACCAAGCCACGCTATGTCCACCAAGCCACACCTACAGAACAGATAGTAAAAAAATTTGAATCCCACCACTGGTCAAAAGGCAGTCACCATGTGACAGGACTTAGTTTTACAATTATTTTTTTGCTATTGTTCACCATGGGCTGGTCTTTGTCAGAAACCAGAAGTAAATGCTAGTTTTCAGCAAAAATATTGTACTGCAAATGGCCATTTATGCAGGCTGAGCACCCAAAATACAGTCATTGGAGTGCCTCCTCCCACCCTCAAAAATGGAATTTCAAAACCGGATTATAAGTCCTTTTTTGGTGTGTGTGGGGGTCCATACTAACTTCCAAAGGCTGCTAAATGACTGGGTGTAAATCAAAGATCACCTGTAATCATGACATCCCAAAATTAATATAGTACTTCTTTATAATTCCAAGGAAAAAGGCCAGAATTGGTTTCCATATAGAAAAAAAAGCTAGACAAAATCCTTCCCTTAATGAAAGTATTTAATTTATCCATCTCAGCAAATTCCATTAGTTTCACCATCCATCCCTCCACTGTGGGAATCTGTGGCTCTTTACATCTTTGACTAATGGTCTCTCATCTCCTGTAGTTTCAAGATAGGCCAGAGTTAGCTACAAGATGGAGCAATTCCTAGCAATTGTATTTATCCATCTTTGGCGCTCCAAATTTGCTGGACTTAAACTTTGCAGAATTCTCAGCATGAAAGATAGAGATATATACCTTCTTCAAGATATGGGTCATGTCTTTTAGATGTCTACCTGTGAAGAGAAATTGTACTCAATGGATGAAAAATGTTTGCATTATTGATTATACTTATTTATTTAAATCCCGCCTTTATTGTTTTATAAATCATTCAAAGTGGAAAACATACCTTATACTCTTTCTGCTTCCTATTTTCCCCACAACATCAAGCCTGCGAAGAGATTTGGACTGAGAAAGAGTTACTGGCCCAAAATCACCCAGCCTGTCTTTATGCCTAAAGCAGGCCTAGAACTCACAATCGCCTGGTGATTAGCCCAACACAGTTGGCTTTCATGCCTACGGCTGGACTAGAACTCACAATCTCCCAGTTTCTGGCATTCTGTCCGTAAACAGCGGTCTTGACCTAGCTGTTGGAAAAGTTTAAACTGTTTCTGTAATGGTATTCAATATTTTACAAATACAGTTTATTATTTGAAAACATCCAAGACTCCTGTGATGATCATGAAAAAGGAACCAAAACTAGTTAAATGCTGCATCACCAGAACTTCTTTATTTGTAGGAGGAACAGACATAAAAATGCAGTGTTGGTGTTGGATCAGGGATGGGTTTCAAAAATCCCAGGAACTGGTTCGCTGCCCGGTTGCTGGGTGGGCGTGGCCATGGTGGGCATGGCTGACCAGAACTTCCTGTTTCTGGCTTTTGGTGGGCCTCCAGAGCCTGGGGGATGTCCTTTTTCCGGGAGGGCCATTTTTTGCCTTCCCAAGGATCTGGAGGCCTCCCCCAGGCCTCTGAGAGGGCAAAAACGGCCTCCCCGGGCTCTAGAGGCCCCCCCGGAAGCCGGAAACAGGCCTGTTTCTGGACTTCTGAAAGGCCCATTTTTCCCCCTCCCAGAGCTTCCATGCGGGCCTTGCACTTCCCTCCATCAAAATGGGCCACGTGGAGACTCCTGGGAGCAGCAGAGCGGGGTGGGCAGGGCCAGCCAGTCAGTTGAAATACCGGTTTGGCGAACCAGATGTAACTTTAACATCCGGTTCGCCCGAACCGGTCCAAACCGGTAGAATATCACCCCCCTGCATCTGATCACTAAACACTCGCTGCTCTCAATATATGTCAGAAATGTTTGTGTGTTATATATTTACTTGTTGAAACCAGGAAGTGAGTTTTGATATTCCCCATTCTGCTGGAAGTCTTTTCTGTGAATCAGATGGTCTTTTTCAGGTGATTGTGGCTTAGCATCCAACTTGTTTTAGTTAGTAGGTAAAGCAAATATGGTCCCATAAACCTTGAAAGGTACACATAAGAGAGTGGACTATTCTTAACTTGGCCTCAACTGTACTGTTTCTGTAAGAATGAATGTGAAGGGTGTGAATTTTCTTCCATTCACCTTACCTGAGAAACAGTCTTGCTCTGCCCTAGGACCTATGGACAGGCTCTGGATTTGGAGCTGAGATGTAATGACTGATGGCACATTGCTACAGGGAAGATACAAATATTCAATGCGGATTGGAAAAAAAACACACAGAAAAATCACACTGCACAATTTCCTATTAAGCAGAGCTACTACATTTGGATTGCAGAAACCCAAAGGACTATTAGATGGCAGCAGTTTCCCGCATTCCTTTGCTGCCATCTAGTGGTTTTCTGGCTTCTTGCTACCCAGATGTGGCAGGCTTTCTGTATGGTTATTTGTATTACAGAAAGACCTTGACTTATGTCTATAACCGGGACCAGAATTTCCATTGCTAAGCAAAGCGGTTGTCAGGCTAAGTTGTGCTCAACTTTGCAACCTTCTTTTGCCACTGTTCTGAATCACTGCAGTTGTTAAGTGACTCATGAAGTCATTAAATGAACCCAATTTCCCCCTTTGACTTTGCTTGTCAGAAGCCAGGTGGGAAGGTTGCATATGGTGATCCCATGACCTCCCGTATGCTACGATCACTGTAAATACATATGAATTGTTGGATTGCTGAGACAGCCATAAGTACGAAGACCTGTTGTAAGTCATTTTTCAGTGCCATTCTAACTTCAAATGGTCACTAAACAAATGGTTATAAGTGGAGGAATACTTGCACAGCAGCCTGATTGTTTTCCAAGGAGTGACACTTCCCCTTGCAGCTTGTCCTCCCTGGATAAGCCAAAACTTTCAAGCAGTCTTCTTCGGTTTTGTACTTCCCAGGTGTGTGAGTCTTCAATTTGGTAATTCCCAGCCAGCCCATCCAATCCTAAATGCCTGAGGACCTGTTTTGCTAAAGGTGGTTCCAAAATCCTTCTTGCATTTTTCAAACACCAGCTTTGATCATTTGTCTGGCACTCCCTGAAGCGATGGCTTCACCATTCCTTGCAGGCTTGTTCATCTTTTAAAAATGCTAGTGATATCAGTGGCTGGGTTTATGCAATTTGTTGAGCCATTAAATTGTGGTTTCAGTAAGCCATCACGGCCTGGTATGGTTTTAAGCCATGAGTTATGATTTGTTGGTTACAGAGATTGGTTCCAAATATCATTAGCAAGCTGCAATGCAAAAAATAATAATTGTGGCTCAGATAAGTTGCTCAGCATCTGTTCAGAGTCGCCTTAAACCATGAGATGGGTAGCAAATAAATTTGATAATAATAGTCCTTGGGAAGGACTCCGCAGGTAAATAAAAATGCCAAGTCTAGTCTGAACATCTGGCTGACTGTGCAATGAACCATAATAATAATCAGCTCAGTGATCAAAGCTACAAGGGACAAAAGTGTAAATTTGTTTAAACATTCAGTTTAATGTAAATGTGTAAGAAAACATTTTGGGGACACTGAATTAAAGCCATGCTGGATTTATCTGGTGGAAATGCCAGGTTGGGACTACAGTTGTGATGTGTTTGTGATAAATTAGAACATCTTTAGGACAACATATCCTAACCTTCTGTGACTTTCCATACTGTACAAATGTTCAGCCAAAACAAACACACACCACATGCAGCAAAGCAAATCGATTTTTAAAAATAACACATGCTAGAATTTTCACCATGGCCTTCTTATATTGTTTTCTAATTGCACAACACTTGCACAGTTCCACAAATGTAGTTTATTCAAAATAACTTACACAACTTTCTTCCCTAAACAGAAGATCATGGGAGACAAATGAAGAACACTATATTCCTTACCGAAGAAATAATAAAACCTGGACAGTGGGAATAGTCAGGCAGGGTAAGGATAACGTGTGTCTGAAGTTGTTTAAACATCTGGGAACATAAAATAAAAAAAGATCAGAGGAAGGGCCAGGTGAGACTTTGTGGGGAAAACTTCTCACTGAATCACTTCTGAGAAAGCTGCTCCTTCCACTGACACACCCCAATCCAGAGAACCTCCAAGTATGATCTCAGCATGTTAGAAAGTCCCGATGTGATTTTTCAGATATCGAAACTTGAAACTGGATGTGGTTTTGAAGACAGCGCCAGACCTTTAAGTTACACTTAGATAAAGATGGGAACAAAATCATTTAATGAGGAAAACAGGTTCCTAAAGTACAGTCCCAGCTAAACTCAACCAATCTAAAAATCGTTTTAATTATTTTACCTGTTTGGAGGCCGCCCTATAAATATGTTTTCTCCAAGGCAGCTAACAAGTCTTTAATTAAAAAAAAAAAAAATCCTATGGATTTCAATAGGTCTGGTAGATTTAAGGGAGGCAAAATCTAGATCAAAATGCTGAAATCTAAGCAATTTAAATTACTTCGATTAGACTGAAATCTAAAAACGTAAGTGCTGAGCTTCAAAACTGTGCAAGGGGTCAGCACTGACAGTAGGTATTAACATATTTTCAGCTTTTCATCCCGCTTCTCCAAGAACAGTCGTATTGATCCCAAGAATGTGTGCCTACATGTGTGTGCGTGTGTGTGTGTGTGTTTGTGAGCGTGTTCACCCATCATTCCAAGGCACAGAAAAGGCTGCAAATTTGGAAGGGGAAATCTAATATAAGATTTCTATTCCCGTTCTCCCATCTGCTTCCAAGCGCAGCTGCTTCCATGCCAGCGGCAACCCTGCAGTGGGTCACCAAGACAAAATAACGGCATGTGTATAGTGTCATCATCACACGGATCTTGCCCTTATGTCCTTCGCCCGTGACATTTGATGCACGTGCATGTTGTGGTATTTGCTTCCCAGCGGTTTCTGTAACTTGTGTCTAGATAAGGGAAGCTGAACAACTGGAAAGAGGTGGGCAGAAGGAAAGGATTCAAAGCTCAAGCAACTTGCCCCGATAACCTCAATCCCTGTAAAAAAATAATTCTCTTTTGCTAGCAAGGAGATAGAAAGAAATATTAAGGGTCAGAATTTGAGAGGTACTCTATACAGGTTGTCCTCAACTTACGTCCACAACGGAGCCTAAAATTTATGTTGCTAAGTGAGGCATTTGTTAAGTGAGTTTTGCCCCATTTTACGACTTTTCTTGCCACAGTTGTAAAGTGAGTCATTATCATTGTTAAGTTAGTAACATGGCTGTTAAGTGAATCCGGCTTCCCCATTGACTTTATTCCTTGGAAGGTTGCAAAAGGGGATCGCAAAAACCATCATAAATCTGAAGCAGTTGCCAAGTATCTGAATTTTGATCACGTGAACATGGGGATGTTGCAACGTAAGTGGAGGACTACTTGCAGCAGCGTTTCTCAAGCTCAACCATTTTGAGATCCGTGGACTTCAACTCCCAGAATTCCACAGCCAGCCATGCCGATTGGGCAATTCTAGGAGTTGAATGTCTATGGAGATTGTTTCTGGGATCTCCACACATCTTAAAAGTTGCTGAGCTTGAAAAAAAACACCACAGTGTGATTCAAAATTAGTTTGAATCAATGTAATCCCTGGATAGCTAATATTTTGGAGATCAAACACAGTTTCTCCCATCAACAATGATGGATACTGGTTGACGGATGAATGAGCCGATGTCATTTCCTCCAAAGCTGCAGTCAGCCAGGACTGTTTCTACCCCACTGACTTACTGAGGTGTGATCACTGGATGAGCCAACAATCACACCTCAGTAAGTCAGTGGGGTAGAAACAATTGTACTAGTTGAAGAAGGAAAATCCTCCTATTTCCTGGAACAGCCATTGGTTGCAACTGCAGCAAAGGAGACTGTGATTACAGGGTAACTTGGCTCACACTAAATCTGCATGTGAGGGAGGGGAAAAAAAAAACCCTTGCCAGTTTCACAGCTTGTGCTTTTCTTTATTTACTTGTTTGTTTTGCTGTCTTGTTGCCTCGGCCTGCACTTGACCTCTTCTTCAATAGAGTAAACACAGTTGTCCTCACACTGTCAAAGGTCAAAAGCCAACAAGCCAAAAAGGCAAACTACTAAATATTGATGTGGTGGTGCATTAGCTGCATGGTTGTCTGTTTATTTATAAATGTATTAAGTAGCTATGCTGCCCATCGGTCTAGAAATTCTGTGCAGCTTACATCATCAAACAAACATAACAAAACGTTAAATATTAAAATAAACAGAAATTAAATAAGTTAACAACCAGAACGGGACGAGGTAGAAGTAGAATCTTCTTCCTAGTCCACTAATCCCCACCAGTCTGAAACGCCTATTGGGGTCCCTGGCTAATTGGCAGAGCTGTGTTTTGAGGGCAAAAGGGGACGGCAAAGAATGAGGTGGCTGGATGGAGCCACTGAAGAAGTCGCCGCGAGCTTAAATGGACTCGGGGGATGGTAGAGGACAGGAAGGCCTGGAGGAACGTTATCCATGGGGTCACGATGGGTCGGACACAACTTCAAGACAAACAATAACAACAAAATCTTTGAAACCCTTTCAAAAGGCCAGGAGGATGGAGCAGAACTTGGCGGGGGCATGATGTTCCAGGCAGAGGGTGGTAGTTGTAGCCAGAAAGTTTCTTCTTCTAGAGCAGGCATCTGCAACCTGAGGCTCTGGAGCCACATGAGGCTCTTTTGGTCCTCTGCTGCGGCTCCTGTTGGCTGATCCCACCCTTGGCTGGCCCTTCTCCTCCCCGTCACTCCTCCCCTGGCCTGAGAAGGCAAGGGTGATGGCGGAGGATGGAGACTTGCTCCATATTCCAGAGCAGGAGGTGACTGGGTGGGAGGGAGTGATGTGGAGTTGGCCACGCCCACCCAGTCACACCAGTTGTTAAATTATTGGCTCCCCTGTTTTCTTTTTTGTAGGAAATGGGTCCAAATGATTCTTTGAAGGTTTCAGGCCCCTGTCCTAGAGTCTCCCCAGAATTCATGACTGTGGGGGATTCACAGCATGGCCTTTCTGCCAGAATGAACAGGGTGGGCCTCTCACTCACTGGAGTGAGAGGGTTCATCACGTGTCCTAGATCCATGCCACGAAAGGCTTTAAAGGTAAGAGCCAACA
This sequence comes from Notechis scutatus, assembly GCF_049901735.1. NCBI lineage: Eukaryota > Metazoa > Chordata > Lepidosauria > Squamata > Elapidae > Notechis > Notechis scutatus. The sequence continues at coordinate 7,482,305 of NC_142025.1, read as the reverse complement.
CCTCAAATTGGTGACACTGCAGCCCAGACAACAGTGCTTTCCTTCCATGGGCCACCCTAGGGGAGCCCTAAAGCTTTCTGCTCTGCTGCGTTTTGTGCTAGCTGTATCTTCTGAATACTCTTAAAATTGGATAGAACCATTGCAGCAGTCCAAACGCTGAGATGACCAGGGCATCAGTGACTAAGAGCGTTTTTGAGGGGCCAAAAATAAATACCTCCCTCCAATAATGAAGAGGAAAAGGCCACCGTCTGTGAGCATCCGTTTAAAGGGAAACCGACGCTTTTTTTTCAAAAGAGCCACAGAAATTGCAAAATCCACTCTGGGGACACGCTAGGGACCACTCAGGCCGCTGCAGTCTCGGCACCTTTGGCCGCTGGCGCCTCCCGCAGACTTTGTGCCAGCTGCGCAGCGGGCAGGCGTGTCTGACGGCGGCGCGCCCTCAGCCGCGCGCTCCCTACTCCAGACTAGCCACCCGGGGGGGGAGGACACACGTGTGGCTTCGTCCTCGCGGGTCAACCACCCTTGCCCAGTGCAGAGACCTCCGGAGGGATTGGGGAGAGCGCTGGATACCGCGGCTGCCCAGCACCTCCGGTGGATTCCTTCCAGATTTGGCCCCACTGCCGAGGAGTACCCGGGCTGCGCAGCACAGCGGCCGGAGTGGCCGAAGGGCGTCCTTCAAGCGGCTGCTCAGCGGAGGTGTCCGGCGGCCTTGGCTGCAGGGAGAGGCACGGAAGGCGCCGAGGGGCGTGTGCGCGCATTGTGCCAGGGCTGGCCGGGAGAAAGTTGCCTTTTATGAGCGTGCACTTCCTGTTAGCTGCCTCTCCGCCTCCTTGGCGGCTCGAAATATATTTACACACACAGGTTTGCGCCTCCCTCTCTGGGCAGGGTTTCCTCGCTTTTTCCTCCGCGCTTCTTTTCCTCTTGTTTGTGCCGAGGCGGCTGTCAGATTCGCCTCTTGCACGCCCGAAAGCGGCTGGTGCAGGAGCCGCTGAGCGCCTTTGCGCTCCCTCTCGCGTTTGCCTGCCAGCTGCAGCCACTTTGCCCGGGAACCCGCCGACCTTTCAAGGAGGATTGCAACGCCCTTGCCCCGCGCCCGCTGAAGAAGGGGGCGCGCGATCTGCAGCCTAGCCCCGCGGGGGCTCGGGCTGCCGTTTGCACGCCCTCCTTGCACCCCCTTTTGCACGAGGCGCCTTCTGGCGTTTTCCATGTGCGCGCGCGCGGGGACTCCAGGAAGATGCCTGTCTGGAAACTTTAAGCAGCGTCAGGGAAATTGTGGCGGATTCTGACCGGGCAGCAACCTTGGTGTCCCTCTAGTGGGATCGCGTTGTTGTCCCGCCGGGGCATCCGGGGCTCGAGCTAGCGGACGATGAGCCGAGGCTTCGTTGGCCTCTTCTCAGACCCATCTCTCGGCCTCCGAAGCCCGAGCAACGGCCGGCAAACTTCCTCCGTCTTTTGATAGCTTTCTGCTCACGTCCCTCCCCTCCCCGCGGCTCTCTCCAACCCAGGGAAACCGAGCTTTTGCAGGCAAGTGGAATTGGCCGAAGGAAACCGGCCGGCAGCCTCTGTTCGCATCCCTGCGATGGGAAGTACGGTCATGGATGCCAAGAAGAAGGATGCCTCGTCTGGTAAGAAGAAGGACGCTGGACAGAAGAGACGCATGCTGCGCGTTCACATCCCCGTAAGTCTTGCTTTGCTGGCTGCGTTCAGGGGACAGGGTTAGCAGCTCCTCTCCGCGTTTGTTCAGTTCTCACGGTATTCTGATCCGCAGAGGGGTCTGCGCAGACCGCAGGTTAAATCTGATTGGCTAGTGGCTGGTGAGTCGTGGGAACTCAACCCTGCTCTGTCCCCGAGCCTGGGCAAGGAGTTGGAAGTTGTTCTTTTGAATGCTTCCCCAGATCTCCTGGGCAGAGTGCAGCGTGAAATCTTATTTTTTTTTTTGGCAGCAGCAGCAGTAACAACAGGTTGGGGGTGGGGCAGAGAAAGGAATGTGCACCAGCCTGTCACTTAACAGGGATGTTGGGATGGGGGGGGGGAGGGAAAGGGTGTGAGAGCAAGGCAAAGGATCCACGAAGCTGTCATGTTTTGGAAGAAGCCTTCGAAATCGTTTTGCTTCTCTTTGTCCTCGACTTGCAACAGTTCCTTTAATGACCATTCAAAGTTACCACGGCACTGTTGAGCGGCGAGGGTGGTCTTGAGGGCCTTGCATTGCCCCTTCCAGGTCTTGAGTTCTTGGTCCTAGGTCAGTTTCCATAAAGTTGGAGGCTGCAGCATCTCAGAAAGATGGTTTGGCTTTGTGGGACCGGGAGATATGACCTCAGTTTTAAGTACTATGACACTCCTCCATATACACACAAGCATGCACACACATGGACACATCAATGCACAGCCACACAGGTAGTTCCACGCACATTTAAACCACTTTTCAACCTGATTAGAGACTTCTAATGATGACCTCACTCTGTTGAATTAAACATTAAAATTCTGTTTATCTTCCTGGAGGGTGCCTTGACATTCATACAATCCCAGTAGGAGGGATTCAGAAATAATTTTAAAATGGGCAGGAAGAGGGAAGTACTGTACCTACAAGACAAGGGGGGGGGGGAAATCTTTAAAACGTGTTTTTAGTTTTGGATAGGAAGCTAGGCATTAGCAACATTTCTATCTTGACAGTGCCTGCCGTGCACCCTGTTTGCAAACTAAGGTGCCTTTCGGGAACGTTGAGCTTTTTTGCAAAGGTATGCAAAGCCTGGCAGGGCCTTTAAAAATTGAAGGGGTCTTTAAAAGCCTTCAAAAGACTTGCTTGGAAAACAGATCTGAAGGGGATAAGCAGGTTAGCCACCGAAGGAGCCCTACAACTGTTCTTTCCCCTTGCATCTTGTAAAGCAGGATCAAATATCCTACAGTTTGCTGTTTCTTCCATGGTACATCAAATCTTGAGGATCACATCAAAACATGTCCAAATGGATCCGAATCCCTGGATTGCACAGGTCCGTGATGGTGAGCCTATAGCATACGTGCCAGAGGTGGTACACAGCGCCCACCTCTGAAAGCACATGAGCCATTGGTTCAGCTTTGACGCACGTGTGTGTGCCTCCCACCAGCCAGCTGGCCTCCAGGTCTCTGCTGTGCATGCACGGAGGGGGGTGGCGCACGCACGGAAGTCGTGCACAAGTGGGGGGAGGGCACATGCATGGGGCATGCATTGCATTTTGCGGGTTCGGGGATGTGTGTGCATTTGCGTGCACATGTGCTTTGGGCACTCAGTTCAGAAAAGGTTAGCCATCACTGGCATAGGTGGTTGAGGGACAGCTGGATCATAAGAGTGGGTTTAGGACAGAGGTGGCATTCAGCAGGTCCTGACCAGTTCTAGGGAACCAGTAGTAGAAATTTTGAGTCATTCAGAGGACTGGCCAACTCCACCTCTGGCTGGCCCCGCCCCTATCTATTCTCCGCCTCCCATTGAATGTCGGCTGATTGGCTGGGTCTCCTTTGGTTGCCCTGCACAGGAGAATGGAGCTGTAAAGCAGGTTAGTGGGGTGGGGAGGGAATGGGGATTTTGCAGTATCCTTCCCCTGCCACGCCCACCGAGCCACGCCCACCAAGCCACATCCACAGAATCAGGTAGTAAAATTTTTTGAATCCCACTACTGGTCTAGGATCTCTAATAGATGAACTCACACCGAAGAGCCCAAGGCAGAGTGGGTAACTATGCTAACTTTAGGGCCTGTGGACTTCAACTCCCAGAATCTCTGTGCCAGCTGAGCCATCATGGGAATTCTGGGAGTTGAAGTCCATAGGTCATAAATTTGCCATAGCTGCCCCATCCCTGGCCTTACAGAAGAAGTGACAGCGCATGGATTGAAGATAATGGACGTTTCAGATTGCAAAGCTCTTCCCATTCTGAACGGTTTTTGTCAGTAGATAGGAAGATAAGCAAGAAAAATGGGTGGTAGGCCTTCTTTTAGGGACTTCTCTATAGGTGGCCCTCAACTTGCAACCATTTGTTTAGTGACTGTTCAAAGTAACAAAGGCAATGAAGCACCGTTACAGCATCCTCAGCACCATGTGGTGAAAATTCAAGGACTTGACAACTGGTATGTATTTACCATAATTGCAGCATCCCAGGGTCATGTGATTTGCCAATTGTGACCTTCCCAGCCAGTTTCAGAGAAGCAAAGTCCATAGGGAAAGCTGGATTTGCTTAACAACCATGTGATTCGTTTACCAATTGCAATGATTCATTTAACAACAATTGTCGCAAAAGATGTAAAATTGGGTGTTACTCATATAACAACCGCCTTGCTTAGGAACAAAATTTTTTGGTCCCTATTGTGGTTGTGAGTTGGGGATTACCTGTGCTCCAGGCTTGTAGTCGAAAAACAATTTATCATCCTCATCTTTGTTATCCCTCATTCGGTTTAGATCATGTTTTTCCTTTGTGGGCCTAAGGGAGCTTATCTAGGTATCTCTTCATTTTATCTCCAAGTATGGGGTGATTTTGGTTCTGAAATTGATGGGTTCCATCAGAGATTTATTCAGCCATTTGGGGATTTGAATCTGAATTTATTTTGCCCATCTTAGTCCAACATCTGAACCATCAATGGTTCAGTAATGGACCATCAGAGTGACCCCTTGTGGCCAGGGTTTTTAAAAAAATCATTTTCAGGATTCAAGATACAATGAAAGTGTGGTGGTCTTCAGCAGGTTCTGACCAGTTTTGGAGAACCGGTAGTGGAAATTTTGAGTAGTTTGGAGAACTGGCAAATACCACCTCTGACCTCTAGACCCATCTATTCTCCGCCTCCCAAGTCCCAGCTGATGGGCTGGGTCTTCTTTGGCTGCCCTGCACAGGAGAACAGAGCTGGAAAGCAGGTTAGTGGGGTGGAGAGGGAATGGAGATTTTACAGTAACCTTTCCCTGCCATGCCCACCAAGCCACGCCCACCAAGCCACGCCCACCGAACCGGTAGTAAAAAAAAATTGAATCCCACCACTGGGAGAAGCATTTCCATATCCTATTTAGAAGAGAGGAAATGAAATTGGAAGGGAGCTTGAAGATCATCTATACCAACCCTCCATTCAGGGCTAAATCTACAATGCAGAATTCAGTTATAGCTATCATAAGAGATCAACATCCCCCTATGTTTAAATACTGGCAGGATAGGATAAGCCACTTTCTATACAGGAAATTATCCCAGTCGATCCTTTGCACTTGCTGTAACCTTTCCGGATAACTGGAGGGGCCACAGTTATCCCCAGATTTGATGCTTCTCATCCACATGCTTTTTTGTGAGTGGGTTGGGGGTGCTTTTATGCATGTGTTGGGAAGAAGTCGCCTTTCTTGGTATTCAACTATTGCAACATGATTTAATAAGAAAAGTACTGGCAGAAACTATGCACATTATGGCAGTGGAGATTAACGTGCACTTCTGGTATGCTGTTATATAATGTTGGGGAAGTAAAAGTTACTCTATCCATTGGCAAAAGGGATTGGTGACAGGCTATATACCTGTCATACATGCTTGTCCAACAAGTATATTAAAAAGAACGGTTAGAGAGGTGATATGATAGTAGGGTTCCAATATTTGAGGGGCTGCCACAAAGAAGATAATTTATTTTCCAAAGCAACAGAAGGCAAGACAAGAAGCAATGGGTGGAAACTAATCAAGGAGAGAAGCAACTTAGAACTAAGGAGAAATTTCCTGATTGCTAGAACAATTAATCAGTGGAACAACTGGCCACCAGAAATCGTGAGTGCTCCAACACTGGAAGTTTTTAAGAAAAGACTGGACAGCAACTTGTCTGGAATGGGATAGAGACCTCCAAAGTTCCTTCCAACTCTGATTATGATGTTCTTTGTAACTTTAAGACTTCAACTCCCCAAATTCCCCACCTGCCATATAAGTCTCAAAGTTGCCAACATTGAACACTCTTGGTTTATACTTTGATTCTGTATCCATCAGTTTGTCGACTTGGCTTATTGATCAATCAGTGTGATTATCCACTCAGATTGGATGCAGAATGTAAATACGCTTTGAAAGTGGAAGAGGAGGCCTAAAACATCTTTAATAATTTTTTATTTGCCCTAGTTGCAATTTGAGAAAGGGTCTTGAAGGCAAAAAGTTTGCCGTGTATCACATCAGAATATGGATCCATACAACTCATGTCCAAGTGAACATGATTTCTGGCTGTGATGGAAAATGATTTATTCTTCTGGAAAGCAATGTTTGGGGAAAGTTAGCCAACTCAAGAGGCTGAAAGATGCTTGTAAGAATGAACTACTGAGTGTCAACGCTAGCATAGTCTTACATCTTATCCCTGTTTATTAGAAACTATAGTACTTTGCATGTAATCTATATACATTACAGAACAGATGGTCCTCAGCTTATGACCACAACTGGGACTAGAATTTGTTTCTAAGCAAGGCAGTAGTTAAGTGAGTCACACCTGTTTTTATGACCTATTTCCAAAGTCGTTAAGCAAATCGCTGCAGTTGTTAGGTAAATCATTGTTGGGTGAGTCTGACTTTCTCCATTGTCTTTGCTTGTCTGAAGGTCACAAATCATGCTCACGAGATCTGGGATGCTACAATCACACACACACACACACACACACACACACACAAACACATATATGATTGTAGCATCCCAGATGCTGTGACAGTCGTAAGTGTGGGGATTGGTAGCTGGTCACCTTCTTCAGTGCCGTTGAAACTTTCCAATGGTTGTTAAATGAATGGTTGCAAATTTGAGGATTATCTGTACCTGAAACTACATCCTTGGCATATGGTAGAATCTGCCTCCAGGTCAGGATCTACCGGTAGGTTTAAATCAGGGGTGTCAAACTCGATTTCATTGAGGGCCGTATCAGGGTTGTATTTGATCTTGGGGGTGTGTGGCCTGGGGGCATGGCCAACTCAACATCACTTGTGTTGGGGCACCTGTGGCGGCCCGCAGTGCCTCTGCCAGCGAAAACGGGCTCCCGAGCTCTGTTTTTGGCTGTGATGGCCTCTGGCAATCCTCAGGAGGGCCACCCGAGTTCCGTTTTTGCTGGCAGAGGGTTGCTGGAGGCCATCACAGTCAAAAACAGAGCTCGGAAGCCTGTTTTTTCTGGCAGAGGGCACTGCGGGCCGGTCCCTTGCTGTTTCCAGGTTGGCCCCGCGATCCAGATCTAAGCACCCTGCGGGCTGAATCTATGGGCCTTGAGTTTGACTCCACTGCTTCAGATCAATTTTTCAAGCTTAGCAACTTTAAGACGGATGAACTTCAACTTCCAGAATTCCCCAGCACGGCCTGAAAGTTGCCAAGTTTAAGGGAAAAAAAACTAACACTGATCCAGAAGGCCTACTAAAAACGCAACTTATTTTGGATGAAATGCTTTTAGGGTTGGCTTGAATTAGGTTGAAGGGTTTTTTATTTCGTTTAGTGGCACGTTGCCTTGTTTGCAGATAGAGGATTTCTTTTAAAAAGCCACTGGCAAGTTGGAGTAGTAATTGTGGTAGAGCTGAAAGTGATATACAGCCCTTGCTTGGATGGTCCACGTGCTTCCTATAACTGAAGAATAACAACAGATTTCGTGGAAAAGGGGAAGTGTGTGTGAGTGCGGCATTCTCTTTTTTGCCCTTTGGGTGTGAGCTTGTTTGTGGAGAAGGGGCTTGTTTCTTAAAAGCAGACATAATCCCCTTTGCCTCAAGTTTACTAATTCAGGGATGTGGGTTGCGAATAAAGGATACAGGAGCTCCATGCAAAGAAGAGATATTGGGGACTTAGGATATATGTATTTCTGGCTTGCTAGGGGCAGCCTGAGGTTGGTAGATTTAGCTGGTTTCCTCTTTTTCCCACTCCATGGTTAGAAAGAGAAATTATCTTCCATGATTGAGTTCATCTATTGACATAGTTTGTTAAAATATGGTTTGTCAAATAAATCACATTTGGCTGGATTGACCTTTAAGTGGAAAACACTGTTCACAACAGCTAACTCTGCATGGATTGCTAAACTGTAGGCAGGGTTAATTCAAATGTAAGCAAAATCTAGATTTAGTGGATTTGTAATACAATGGGCAGCCTCTATTTAATAGATTTAGGATTTCTCCATTGCAGGAAGTCTTCCACTTACAACTGGTCTCTTAGCTTTACAATTGCAGTGTCCACCTTACGACCACAAGGTTTGCTTATCACTGCTGCAAAAAAAAAAAAAAGTGATAAAAATGGGTCTTCTTAAAAATTGTTTATATTTTTGCCATAAAGTGGAAATTACTTCTGACTTTCAGCAAAACCATGCCATAGTGAACAATGAGTTTCACTTAACAATTGAGGTGTTTGTTTAATGATCACAGCATTCATTTTACAACTGCTGCTTTTAAAAACAGAATAATAGTGTTGGAAGGGACCTTGGGGGTCTCCTAGTCCAGGGGTCACCAACCTTTTGGACCTCAGGGACCACCAAACTCATAATTTTAAATCTCACAGACAAGAGACCCTGGGAAAATCTTAAAGCCTGCAAGATATTTCCCCACCCCGTTTTCCTATCAATTGATCATTCTTTATTTGGGATCGCAGGATACCGTCTCCAGCTCCATTCTCAGGGGGAGAGAGAGAGAGAGACTTTTGGCTTCATGCAAGGAAAGCAGCAGAAGCAGCAGAAGTCTTTCTTTTTCTCCCCCAAACTCCGCCAGAAATGAATCTTGGTGAGACCTGTCGCGCCAGTGTAGCCTCTTAGAGCAGGATGCCTTGCAGGGTCTCAAAGACTCATTTCTGGCAGAGTTTGGTGGGAGAGAAAAAAAGACTTTTGCTGCTTCCCTTGCACACAGCCAAAAGCAGAAGAAGAAAGAAGTGGAAAGAAGCATCCTGGTGAGGCATGTGGGGTGAGTGGGGCAAATTCCCCCCCGCCTTTTCCCCTGTCCCCTCACTATCTCGTGTTGTTTGCAATACAGGCGACGCAAGCCTTGTGTTCCCGTGGGCCATGTGGGCAGCGCAGCCCTGTGTTCTCGCGCAGCCTGGGATTAATTGCTTTGGGGTGACATTTCTCTGAGGACCACCAGTGGTTCCCGGCTAAACTGTAGGCAGCGTTGGCGACCACTGTTCTAGTCCAAACACCTGCTCAAGCCGGAGACCTTGTACTGTTTCAGACAAACAGTTGTCCAATCTCTTCTTTAAAATTGTCATTACTTACGATCAGGAGTGGGGTTCAAAAATCCCAGTAAGCGGTTTGCTGCCCAGTTGCTGGGTGGGCATGGCATGGTGGGCGTGGTCTACTGGAACTTCCGGAAGGGCCATTTTTTGGCTTCCCAAGGGTTTGAAGGCTTCCTTCCAGCCTCTGGGGGGGCAAAAGCGACCTCCCCCAGGCTCTGGAGGCCCACCAGAAGCTGGAAACAGGGTAGTTTCCGGACTTCCGGTACTTCCGGGAGGGCTGTTTTTCCCCCTCCCAGAGCCCCACGCAGACCCTGCACTTACCTGCACCGAAAATGGGTCACGTGGAGACTCTTGGGAGGGGTGGGGCAGGGTTGGCGGGCCAGCTGGTCAGTTCAAATACCAGTTTGGTGAACCAGATGCAAAGTTAACATCCGGTTCACCTGAACCGGTCCAAACCAGTAGAATCCCACCCCTGCTTACGATCATATTTTCCAGATTTAATTAGAGTTGTAAGTTAAGGAATACTTGCAAACTGAGGTTTTACTGCAAACAGCACCATTTATATCTCTAATATAATTTTGCAAATAAATTGATGCCCATAATGTAAGCTCAGATTTAATTGATTGCCTATCTCTCTTATTATCTGTTAAATCAAGCAGCTTGTTAGAAGGTGTTTTGAACAGGCTGAACAACTCAGCCCTTTAAATTTGCCATCTATATTTTGAGAATCCAATCATGAACATCATCTGGGAAACAACAATCAAGCAAACCATGGGTTTATGTGATGTGGGAGCCTCATGCCAGAGGTTCAGAGTTTGTGATGCTAAAAATAAAAATAAAGGAAATGAAGTGAAGTGAAAAAACAACAACATCAAGTTGCTTAGAAAGATCTCTTTGGGAGATGGGGCACCTCATTTTAAGGGCCAAATTTGTGCAAAGGTTGAGAGTTTTTAGGTGGAATGCATCAAGCCAACCCTTTTTAAAATATGTGGTGAAAGTCTAGCCTGTTTATACTGTGGTGGAGATCTCAAGAAACATTATTTATGAGATAAGGAGTTTGAAGCCAGATGGCACGCTGTTTTCAAATGTTGCCTGATTGTGCAATAAATTAGTCAATAGCTGTTCCCTTCAGCAGGGCTACCGATGGGGGCTAGAATAAAATTGCAACATCTTAGTCAGCAAGCAAAGTATTTTGTCACCAGTAAAAAATTTCCTTTCCTTATTTTAACTGGAGCATTGAGAATTAGAAAGACCAGAGTTGAACAAGGAGTAGGAATTCAAAATCTTACCCTTGTTTTTTTAAAAAATTAACTCAAGGCAACAAACACATCTAATATGCCTTCTTCCACCCATTTTCTCCACAACAACAACCCTGTGAGGTGGATTGGGCTAAGAAAGAGTGGTTGAGCCAAGGTCACTCAACTGGTTTTCATACCTAAGGCGGAAATAGAACCGAACAGTGGTTAGAATGTACTATTGCAGGCTTACTCTGCCCACTGCCAGGAGTTCGATTCTGATTTGACTGAAGGTTGACTCAGCCTCCCATGTTGAGGGACAGAATGTTTGGAATGTTTGAATTTTTGAAAATAATTCAAGAGACATTTGCCATAGTTTCATTGCGGGCTCAGATGCTGCTTGTCTGACCGTTGTCTAGTCTAACAGAATAACAGAGTTGAAAGGGACTTTGGAGGTGTTCTAGTCCAACCTTCCCTGCTCAGGCAGGAAACTTCCTCCTGTCTCCCAAGATCAGTCTCACCTACCATTACATACCATTTTGCCTTTTTTTAAAAAAATAAGTCCTTCTCTTTCTTCTGATCAGAGTAAAATTGCAAGAAACCCCAAGATTTATAAAATACATATTTGGAAAGGGACTCCAGTAAGTAGGAAAAACCTTCTCTTTACCTCTGCCTGCACTATTTGAATTAATCTACTCTAGGAGTTGAGAAAGGAACACTGGTCCCATGGAATTGCATCTTTTGTGTATTGCCCAATCTTCACAACCTTGTGAAGTCAACTGACCTGTGTTATATTGTGATTTTGGGTTCTCATTCCTCCAACAGTCATACTTAAGGAGGGAAGTTGGTATTTTTAAAAGGCAGGATGGCTGAGCAGGAATTGCTTGGCTGGGTGCATTGCACAAATCACTGGGTTTCATTCGATAAAATGTGGAATAAAATTCATCGATCGATGATGCAGAAGGGAAAAAATATTAACATTCTGTCCTCGGATCTCTTGGAGTCTTATAAATGCTCTTATCAATATTGAACCACTTTGCTTCTTTCAAACCTTAATGTTTTTCAAGTTGCCAGTGAACTGGGGGGAAGGAAGGGGGAAATGGAACCCTGAGAATGTATGCAGAGATCTTGAGAGTATGGAAACCATCAAGGTCACCACTGCAGGTGCTGGAGAAAGAGGTAACTGTTCCCATAACAAAAGGATGTCTCATAATTGGGCAATGTATTCATTTTGGGTGGGGAGAAGGGGAAGGTATTATTTAATAGGGCAAGCATTTGTGTGGAAAAGCCAGAGCTGTTTTTTTGTTTCCTCAGTATCAAAATGGTATATCCAATAAAGTTTTACTTTTGGGAATTCAAAGCTCCCGAGAGTGTTTCCTTATTTTGGGTTCACTCATTGAACAATTGACTGGTGTCAAAAGTCTGGTTTTATCTCGCTTCATTTGATTATGAGTTGTACAGCAAAATTGCATCATAGTGAAAAGTGATTCACTTAACAACTGCTCATTTGTTTAATGATTGTCACAAAAAAAATATAAAATCAGGTCAGTCATGTGACTGATGTGTTTTATGATGGTTATGATTTACACCCATAACGGGCAGACTTCAATACAATTATAATTCAAGAACTACCTATACAACAAAGGAAAAAGCTATATAAAAACATGAAAATAGGCTGTTTATTAGAATATATGAGTATGACCACATAGACAAGAGAAGGATTTTATTAACATAAAATTATAATAGTAAATTTGTAAAGTCACGCTATTAATCAGCCAGACTGGATGGTTGCAGAAACCAGAATTCAAGACAATAATCAAATTTTCTCAGTCCTCCAAGAAAACAAGACAGCAGTATAGAGCAGCTCAAAACTCAGGGCATCCATGATAATGTCACAGCAGGAAAAAGAGAAAGAGGTGACTTTACATATGATTTGGCAAGGAGTTCAAGATACAAAGTTAAGAACAGAAAAAACAGATGATAAAGTTGAGAATATCCACCAGATGATGATGAAGTATGAAGAAAGAATCAAAAAAATTGAAGAAAGAGAGGAACAAAGAGATAAGAAGATTGGCGATATTGACAACAGATTGAACGTGATTGAACAGGACAAGAGTATGCTTAGATGGGAAATAGATAGATCTGAATTCTATCTTAGATTTCAAAATATAGAGGAAGAAAAGGGAAAAAATTTGACAGAAATAATGATAGAAATTCTGCAGAAGCACTGGAAATAACTAAAGAGAAAATGATGGATGGAGTAGATGAAATTTTTCGAGTCTTTACAAGATAAGCAGTGAGAAATAATCTACCAAGAGAAGTACATATAAGATTTACAAAGAGGGCCATTAAAACGCAAATATTACAGATAGCAAGAGAGAAAACACTGAAATATAAAGGTAAGGAGATTTTGGTCTTGAAACAAGTACCTAGAAAAATAAGAGAGATGAGAAGAGAATATCAATTCCTGACTAAAATTCTTTTGAAGAAAGGTGTGAACTACAGATGGCTGATACCGGAAGGCCTTCAGTTTACATGGCAAGAGCAAAGACATAGAATTGATTCAATTGAGAAAGCAGAATTATTTTATGCAGAATATTTCAGAGACAAGGAAGATGAGAGGGAAAGACAAGAAGCAATACTCAAACTATAAGAGGAATGCCTTGCAGTGATTCAAAAAGAACACGGAGCTGTAGGAGGCAATGGGAAACCTAAAGAACAACGAGAGGTGAGATCAACCAGAGCTGCTAACCTCTCCTATAAAGTATAAAACATGGAAGAGAAAAAATTGATTACAATTAATATAAATGGACTCAATTCTGCTATTAAAAGAAGGAAAACATTTCATAAATTAGAAAAATTGAAATTTGATATAATTTGCCTACAAGAAGTACACATTAAAAAACAATATGAACAACTACTGGTACAGCCAAAATTAGGGAAAATATTTACTTCACTGACACAAGTTAAGAAAAGAGGAGTAGTCTTATACATTAAAGATACAATTCCAGCAAAACAAATTTACACGGACGATGATGGAAGAGCCTTGATGGTGGAGATAATAGACAATAATGTGAAATTACTTTTAATTGCAATTTATGCTCCAAACAACAATCAAGAAGGATTTTATAAAAAATTACACAGGACAATAATTGGCTTAGAATACGATAATATATGTATGTTGGGGGACTTTAATGGAATAATTAATGAGAAGATGGACAATAAAACACAGAAAACAATAAAACAAAACAGAAAGATCTTGCCAAAATCTTTTTTTTAAATGACAGATGAACTAAACCTAAAGGACGCTTGGAGAGAAAGAAATATTAAAAATAGACAATATACTTTTTATTCAAATAGACACTCATCATAGTCCAGAATAGATATGATATGGATGTCAGCGGAATTGATTATTAACATACAGGAAATTGAGATAGAAACTGGTACCTGGGCAGATCACAATCCAATGACAATTAAGTGGAAAGTACAAAGAAAAAAATCTAGATGGACTTTAAATAATGCTTTATTAAAAGAAAAGGACTTTACACAGAAAATGGAGAAAGAATTGGATTTCTTTTTCAAGGAGAATAGAACAGAAGATATATCAATACAAAATTTGTGGGATACAATGAAGGCTTACTCTAGAGGTCTGATAATGGATGATACAAAGATAAGAAACGAAAAGAAAAGAAAGGTGTTGAAAATGTTAGAGGATGATCACAAGAGACTTGAGAAAGAACTACAAAAATCACCATTAAAAAAAGATGTGAAAATACAAATGGACATAGTTAAACACAAAATGCGACTAATGGGAAAAGAGGAACTAGCACAGAAAATTAGAAATGCTAAGCAAAACTATTTTGAAGATGCAAATAAGCCAGGCAGATGGTTAGCATATAAATTGAAAAAGGAGAAAGAATCAAGAAAAATAGCTCAATTGATAGATGACTAAGGGCAAGCCTGCTATGGAAACACAGAGAAGAAAAAAATTGTACAGGACTTTTATTGGAAGTTATATGAACAAGAGATAATAGAGGAAGGGAAGATTAAACAATATCTACAGAAAGTGAATTTGCCCCAGAAACCAAAAGATATTGAAATGATGTTAGAAGGAAACATAACAATGATGGAACTAACGGAAGCAATTAAAAAACAAAATAATGGAAAAGCACCGGGCAGGAGCAGTTGAACCTTTTGCTTCTGGAAGTTATGAATGAAGTTATGTTAAAAAAGAGGACACCTAAATCATGGTCAGAAGCATATATTACACTTGTGCCAAAGGAGGAAGCGGACCCGCAACTAATTAAAAACTATCGACCAATTTCCTTATTGAACTCAGAGTATAAAATTTTTGCTTCAACAATGGCAGAAAGACTCAAACAATATTTAAATAATTTTATTCACCCCGATCAGAATGGATTTCTACCAAAGAGACATATTAAAGATAATATGAGAACTATCCTGGACACATTGGAATACTACAAGGCACATCCTGAAAAACAAATGGCCTTGATATTCTTAGATGCACAGAAAGCCTTTGATAATGTAAATTGGCGATTTATGTTATTACAATTGGAACAGATGGACTTTGGTAAGAAATTTATTCAAGCCATAGAAGCTATATATCATGATCAAACAGCAAAGGTAATGATTAATGGGGAATTAACAGATTCTATAGCTATAAAGAAAGACTACAAGACAAGGTTGCCCGCTGTCACCTCTGTTGTTTGTGTTAACATTAGAAGTGCTAACTAGAGATATAAGAGAAGCGAAATAAATAAAAGGAATGAAAATTAAGAAAGAAGAATACAAATTACAAGCATTTGCAGATGACCTGGTTTTTATATTAGAAGACCCATTGGCAAAAGCGACTAGGTTGATAGAAAAGATAGAGGAATATGGAGTGGTAGCTGGTTTAAAAATAAATAAAGATAAAACAAAGATTCTGATGAAGAATATGCTAGTCAAACAGAGGGAAGAATTAGCGGAATTCCTGGAAATCCAGGTCACAAATAAGGTTAAATACCTGGGAATATATTTGACAGCAAGATGTGGCACACTTAAAGAGAATAATTATAATAAACTCAAGCAACAGATTGTGACAGACTTGGCAATATGGGAAAACTTACAATTATAATTAATAGGGAGAATATCAACAATTAAAACGAATCTTTTACCAAGAATTTTATATTTGTTCCAGACAATTCCAATGAGATTAGGGAAAGAGTATTTTGATGAGTTGAATAAAATAGTGCTGAAATATATCTGGCAGGGGAAAAAAGCAAGAATAAAATTAAAATTATGACAAGATGCTAGAATAAGAGGTGGGTTCGGTCTGCCAAATTGGGAGTTATATTATCAAGTGACAACTCTGAGTGGGTCAAGGAATGGATTACATTGAGAAATACTAGACTATTGACACTTGAAGGACACATGATTTGTTGTTGGGTTGGCATGCTTTCCTATGGTACAAGGGAACTAAAACTCATGGATATTTTAGAAAACACTATATACGAGAGGCTTTATTATTAAATTGGGAGAAGATTAAAAGGCAACACTATTTGAAAATTCCAGTCTGGCTTTCAACTATAGAAGCGTTTTCATATCCAGTGATATATAAAATGGAACAAACAGTTAGATATGGTGAAATATTGAATGAAAAGGGTGAACTTAAATCTATGCAAGAACTGGAGCAACGAGGTATAAGGATGAATTGGTTTTCATATGCGCAAATACATTCTAGATATGATAAAGATCTCAAAACAGAAGGTTTTTATGATAAATTGACTGCTTTAGATAAAATTTTAACAGGTACTGATGAAAAGGTGATTAAGAAATTATATGGATGCTTATTAGATGTTAAATTAGAAGAAGAACAAATTAAAGAAACAATGATTGCATGGGGGGTGGGAATTTTGGATACGGGATTGACTTAGAGAGATGGCAAAAATTATGGTCTCAAAATTATAAAATGACAATGTCAACTGCATATAAAGAAAATTTGTATAAGATGTTTTACAGGTGGCATCTTCCCCCAACGAGAAAAGCAAGAATGTTTAAGAATAAATCCGAAAAATGTTGGAAATGTCATCAGATACCTGGCTCATTTTACCATATGTGGTGGGCATGTGCAGAGGCGAAAAAATATTGGACTACAATCCACACATGGTTGGAAAAAATGACAAAAAGTCATATTGATTTTAAACCAGAAATATTTTTATTGGGTATTGTACCAGAGATATGCAGTAGAGAACTGATATATTTGATTGTGAATGTACTAACAGCAGCTAGAATTGTATTTGCAAAGAATTGGAAAAATGAGAAAATACCAACACAGGAGGAAGTTATTAAGAAAATAGTGGAATCTGCTGAAATGAGTAAATTGACATTTGAAATTAGAGAACAAGAAGAAAAAGAATATTATAAGATATGGGATTTATTTTATCAATGGTTAGAAAAAAGTGTGGAAATGGTATATTTTATAGATAACTTTACAATATAAAAATAATAGAATTTAAGAGAAAATGATATAAGAATGTATTTTTATTAGATGAAGTGGCAATGGAAATTACATACTGGTTTAAAATGTTGAATATCCTGTATGAAGTGGTGGAACAAATAGTTATTGTTAAATGAAAGAACTATAATGATAATAATACATACATATATCTATATCTATATCTATATCTATCTATCTATCTATCTATCTATCTATCTATAAATAAATAAATAAAATCAAAAATATGAGAATTTATGTGACTTGTGAAGGAGGACTGTGGACACGTAGCACAAAAGAATTGCAACCAGTTGACACACTGTATGTAATTGAAAGACGGTTTTATGTTTTTATGTATTGTTTTGTCTGTGTTTGTTTAGAAAAATAAAAAACTTTAAAAAAGGAAACTCAGGGCATCCATGATAAAATTTACATACAACTTTCAAACATGGATTGGTTACCATGCCCAAGCCATATCCACTGCCTGATGTAATAAATGAATGCCAGGATATCAGGCAATACTGGAGAAATTGAATGGGATCACTCCAATACAGTATTCTTGATTTTGGCAACTTGCAAATGGGTAGACTTCAACTCCCAGAATACCTCAGCCAGTATGGCTAGCTGGAGAATTCTTGGAATTGAAGTCCATGCATCTTTAAATTGTGTAGGTTGAGAAACTTAGAACTTAGACTTAGACTAACTTTATTGTCACTTTGAATGTCCGCTAATCAGTATACATTAAAATTAAATTTCATTGCATTCAGCTCTTAGAGGGTCACCACCTCCAATATACACTAAATAAACGTGACAAAATAAATAAATACATACATACATACTTACATACATACATACATACATTTATATAATTTTATGCATATACTCACATATATGCGAGTATATATGAAATATATTTGAAAATATCTACAGACCCCTCACATCCTGGATATAAACTTTTTCAACTCCTACCCTCAAAATGACGCTATAGAGCACTGCACATCAGAACAACTAGGCACAAGGACAGTTTTTCCCCCGAATGCTATCACTCTGCTAAACAAATAATTCCCTCAACAATGTCCAACTACGGTATTTATTAAGTCTGCATTACAATTACTGTTAATCCTCCCATCCTTCCTTTCACCTCCTCCCACTTGTGACTGTATGACTGTAACTGTCACTTGTAACCTTACAATTCATATTGACTGTTTTCTAGTATGATTTGATTGCTTATTGTACCCTATGACTATTATTAAGTGTTGTACCTGATGATTCTTGATGAATGTATCTTTTACTGAGAGCATTTGAACCAAGACAAACTCCTTGTGCGTCCTGGCCCATAAAGAATTCTATTCTATTCTATTCTATATTATATGACACGAAGAAACAACAGTCCAGTTCAGATGTGTACATGTACAGAGCAGTGTGGGATTCAATTTTTTTTTACTACCAGTTCTGTGGGTGTGGCTTGGTGGGTGTGGCTTGGTGGGCATGGTAGGGGAAGGATACTGTAAAATCTCCATTCCCACCCCACTCCTGGGGGAAGGTTACCACTGGTTCTCTGAACTACTCAAAATTTCTGCTATCAGTTCTTGAGAACTGGTCAGAACCTGCTGAATACCACCTCTGGTACAGAGCGAGAAAAATGAATCTTGCAAGTTTACCAGATGGATACTAAACACTGCCCTAAACAGCCTAAATGTATGTGCCCAGATCCCTAACTTAAGAATAATGACCAAGCTGGTGGCTAACCAAATTAAACATGTTATTCAAGTACAGTTTCTTTCTATGTTGGTTTGACAAATGGTTAGTGCCTCATGTAGGCATTTGAAATGCGGTTTATTCACCAACACACCAGGGGACAAAGCATTCAGGGTGGGCTTATTCACTACATCAAGGTTGGATACTGCACTGGGAAAAGGCTGCAGAGTTCCAGCCAAAAAAACGAGTGGATTTTGCTGCGTGAAGGGCAAGAACATGATGGGGGCTGACTCACCTGCATTAGAGGGTGACTCACCAGAGAAATTCTAGAGATAGCTTGATAATTGATTCCAATTTTGTTCAGTGGATGCCTGTTAAACAGTCGTGTTAATAATGGAAAATTGAGTAAATGTCTTCAGGATCTCTGCTTCGCTGAGCGGAGCATCATTCACTGGACAGTAAGGTCCTTAATTAAGGTGGTTAGAACCATTTAATGGGATGTTTTGTATTTAACCAATGGGCAAAATTGAGACTGGGAAAGAATCTTAGGACTTTCAGACCAGAGTTT
Organism: Notechis scutatus; assembly: GCF_049901735.1. Taxonomy (NCBI): domain Eukaryota; kingdom Metazoa; phylum Chordata; class Lepidosauria; order Squamata; family Elapidae; genus Notechis; species Notechis scutatus. The sequence goes on along the minus strand of NC_142025.1, from coordinate 7,463,178 downwards.
GAAAAACAAACCTTCCAATTCCAATGTTCTGATCTATGGATTTGGGGTGGATAATATTAATAATAGGATTGCTACTATCTGCAGGATACAGTATGTCATCAAAATGCTGAAAGCAATGCTTGTGCTGTTGCAAATAAAAAGCTTCACCCTTTTTATTTATTTGTTTATATCCTGCCTTTATTATCTTTATAAACAACTCAAGGCAGCGAACATATCTAATAAGTATAATTATAATAAATATGCACTATAATAAACAATTATAATATAAATTACCATGATAGCATGTGGGAGATCACAGTTGCATACAAAAGAGACAAAGCTTGCATTCTATGGATACAACATTGCTTTTATCATTAAGTCTTCCTTGCCTTACCATGGATGCAGCAGCTGTTTTAGAATATAGATTGTCCTTGACTTATAACCACAGCTGGGACTGGAATTTCTTACGTTGTGATCGTGAGTTGAGACCGATCCAATTTCACGACAATTTTTTTAATAAGTAAATTATGTGGTTAAATTAATTCAGCTTCCTCAATGGTGGTTGGTTTGTTTTTGCTGGAAATAGGTAAAAAAAGGTTACACATTGTGATCATGGGACTGATTGTAAATGTGAACTGGTTGCCAAGCATCCAAACTGCAACCACAGTTGTAAGTACACAAGTACAACAGTTTTTTCGAAAACCTTGTAACTTTGAACAGGTGTTAAAGAAATGGTTGTAAATTGAGGACTATCTATATAGGGAACCACTTCCAAAGGTGGGATCCAGCTGCTGCTGAACTTTAACCTCTAAAAGTTCCTGCCAGCCTAGCCAGTCTTGGGAAAGGCTGGGTCTTGTAGTTCAGCCATATTGAAAGAAAACATAAATTCATCTTGCTGATTTGGATCAATCAGGGTAATTAGATTTTAAAACATGGACTAGAAACTGCATGGTTTGCAACTCTTGTAGTGAAATTACAGTGCAAGTTTGGGATGGTAAGGATATAAACACTGAAGAACCTTTGAAGCTGTGTGGGGTGGGGGGAAGCCATTTTCTGATTTGTTGGGGAATTTGGGGAATCATTAAAATATATTCAATTTCCAGTAACCTCCTCCCTGCTTTAAATCTATTCTGTTGTTTTAGGAACATAGATAATTGGTGCAGCTATCATGAATGGTATATTTTTTCAATGCAAAAGTAGAATTTAAAAGTAGAATTATCTGACAATAATTAATGCTTACTGACTGATTTTATTTTAAAATGTTTTTTTTTAAGTTTCTTTTGTCACTCCCTGTTCTGTCTTTGTCTCAAAAAAGTCCTTTGAAGCCGAATCGAGAGCAGATCTGCTAACAGATGTCCCCCACAGCAGATCTGGCTTCATTTTGGGGTGAAATTGGCAGAAATTTCACTCTCTTGTCGTTTTCATTAGGGGCAGAAATACATTTGTACTGCAAATTTGGGCTGCACCACTTTGGTTACACAGCAACTGTTGAGGATTGGATTTTTTTAGACAATTTTTTTTTCATCCCATAAGTTAAGACAGGTAGCCCTCAACTTATGACCATTTGGTTAGTGACCGTTTGAAGTTACAATAGTACTAAAAAATGGGATTGATGATTGGTGCTTGCACTTAACATATGTTGCAGCATCCCCAAAGTCACGTGATCAAAATTTAGGTGCTTGGCAATGTCGTGTAGATAGATAGAATTCTTTATTGGCCAAATGTGATTAGACACAAAGGAATTTATCTTGGTACAAATGCTCTCAGTGTACATAAAAAGAAAAGATACATTCGTCAAGAGTCAAGAATCATCAGGTACAACACTTAATAATAGTCATAGGGTACAAATAAGGAATCAAATCATACTAGGAAACAGTCAATATAAATTGTAAGGATACAAGCGACAAAGTTACAGTCATAACGTTGCAAGTGGGAGGGGATGGGTGATAAGGAGTGATGAGAAGATTAATAGTGATAGTAGTCCAGACTTTGTAAATAGTTGGATAGTTTTGAGGGAATAATTTGTTTAGCAGAGTGATGGAGTTTGGGAAAAAACTGTTCTTGTGTCTAGTTGCTCTGGTGTGCAGTGCTCTATAGCGTCGTTTTGAGGGAAGGAGTTGAAACAGTTTATGTCCGGGATGTGAGGGGTCTGTAAATATTTTCATAGCCCTCTTTTTGACTCGTGCAGTATACAGGTCCTCCATGGAAGGCAGGTTGGTAGTAATTGTTTTTTGTATTTACAATGGTTGCAGTTTCCAGGGTCACATTATTGCCATTTACGATCTTCTCAGGTGGCTTCTGATAAGCAAAGCCAATGCAGGATGCCAGATTTGCTTAGTGACCACATGATTCACTTAACAACTGCATTGATTTGCTTAACAGTCATGGCAGGAAAATACAGTTGAGTATGACTGACTTTAACAACTACCTCCCTTAGGAACAGAAATTCTAGTCCCAAATTGCGGCCGTAAATCAACAATTATCTATTAGAAACATGGGGCAGGAAGAGTAGCAATTCATGAGAATCTTGCATTTTTATATTATATTCATTATTCTTAAAGAAAATATTTCACTGGGTGGTATTTTTACTTCCCTTGCCAATTTTTCAATTTCTCATTTTTAAAAAAGAGGTCCATTAAAAAAAAAGGATAGAAGCAGAAAAAACAGTTCTATCTTTAAATTATTATCCCAAGTTCAATAGGAAGTTGGAGATCTGCATGGAAGTGAGAGGGTTGACTCCCAGAATTTCACTCCCATTGTATTTTTGCAACTGTATCTAGAGCCAAAATTTTGTTTGGGACAATCATCGATCAAGTAGGCATCTAAAACAGTATTTCCTAACCATGACAACTTTTAGCAAGTGTGGATGTCAACTCCCAGAATTCCCCAGCCAGTATGAATTCTGGGAGTTAAACACCAAACCGTTTAAAATTGTCCAAGTTTGGGGCACACTGAACAAGAAAAAATGTTTTGCAATCAACTTTATCCTGTAAAAAGTCGAATTAATTGGCTCAGTGGCTAAGGCACTCAGCTTGTTGATCAGAAAGGTGGGCAGTTTGGCGGTTCAAATCCCTAGCACTGCATAAAGGAATGAGCTCCCATTACTTGTCCCAGCTTCTGCCAACCTGGCAGTTTGAAAGCATGTGAAAATGCAAGTAGAAAAATAGGGACCCCTTTGGTGGGAAGGTAACAGCGTTTTGTGCACCTTCGGCGTTTAGTCATGCCGGCCACATGACCACGGAGACGTCTTCGGACAGCACTGACTTCAGCTTTGTAACGGAGATGAGCACCGCCCCCTAGAGCCGGAAACGACTAGCACGTATGTGCAAGGGGAACCTTTACCTTCACTTTTACCCTAACCTAGTCTTGTTCCAGTTAGGTGCTTCTATTAATCCATGCCTTTAGCTCTCAGAAGGAAGGTCAGATGATGCCTTGAAATCCCTCAATTAGGGACCTTTTGTGTATGTGTTTATGTACGTGCACAGCATCGGTCTTTCTTCCTCTTCCTGTGTGCACAATCTCTGCTGTGTACTCACAAGCACTTCCTATAGCTGCAATAGTGTGTGTTCTGTATGCATGTATATTCGTCCCTGTGCAAGTCTTGGTGCTTGGCAAAACCTGAGATTTCCTTTTCCGCTCTGCTGCCAAAGATGTGACTCACTTGCTGAATTTTCCTGCAGCTGTCCCTGCAAAGTTCTTGCATAATTATTCAGTGTGAATGCTCCCTCAGCAGCCTTCAGAGGATGAGTGCAAGAGATTTGTCCTTCCTGACCCCATAAAACCACAACAGAGATCTAAACAAAGGCTGATCTAGGCAGTTTCCCAGTTGAAGAGATTTTCAAAATAGTTGTCAGTGTTGCTTATACACTTGTTGGGGATGAAGGGGCAGGATTTTTTTTTTCTTTCCTCCCCTTAAAAAAATATTTTTCTGCACTTTTTAATATTCTTTAAACTGTACAGGTAATCTTCGACTTACAACCAAAATTGAACTCAACATTTCCATTGCTAAGCAAGTTAAGTGGTCCTTAAGTGAATCTGGCTATCCTCCCACTGACTTTGCTTGTGATCACGTGACCCCCAGGACAGTTGCTAAGCGGCTGGATTTTGATCATGTGACTGCAATGGTCATGTGAAAAACAATCACAAGTCACTTTTTTCAGTGCCATTGTAATCTTGAATGGTCACTAAGCAAACGGTTGTAATTTGAGAACTACCTGTATTTTTTGTATATACTATAGAGATGCATTGGTTTTTATCTGTATAATATATTCTTCAATAAAATCATTGGACAGGCAGTTTTCCTCATTTTTTCCCCAATTTTTTTTATTTCAAACTACATATAACAACTATACATTAACAGTGTGGCATCAATATATCATACATATATTGCATATATTCATATTAATTCATACTTCTTCAGTATTTATTTTCAACCTTATTCTCTCCAAATGCCTACCACCATATCAGTTAAACATACTTAGTAATTCCATTATTCAATTTTCTCCCTGTTTACATTTTATTTTTTTTTAAATAAAAAATTCTCATTTGGGAAGCAGTGTGGTTCCAGGTTTTACATCTCAATACAAACATGACCATAGTTACCTATTCATTTTATTTGTTTAATTTCATATTGAGTCATCCTTATCATTATTAAATATTATGCTTATCCAATCCCAATTCATGTTCTCTTAGCTTATTTTATAATATTATCTTATTTTTCAATGTTATCTAAAATTCTCATCTCCTTTCTATTATCATTTCTCATATTATTATTTTTCTGTCACATTTGTCATTTTATCAATCCTCATCTGTAAATATAATTGTCCCCTCTAGTTAATAATTCGAGCTAACCACCTTCATTCTTCCTTAATATCAATCTCCCTATCTAGTATAAAAACACAAATATGTACCCTGTTTCTCCAACAATACGGCCTCCCCCAATAGGAAGTCCCAGCATGTTTTATAGGCATGAAATGAAATTAAGCCCCTCCCCCCAAATTAAGGCCTATATTAAAACATGCGAAATGGTGGGGAATGGTGGGGGGGGGGGTTTGCCATTAGGAAGTACTTTTGTTGCACACCCGGATATGGTGCTGCCTGCGTTGACCCCGATATGAAGTGCCCCACCAATGCTGAGGTCAACATCCAAGCCACTGCTGCCCGCCCGCCCGAAGATGCAAGAGGGGGGGGGAATTAAGTCACCCCTGAAAAGACGGCCTAGCCATTTTTTCGGGGCTCAAAAATATTAAGACCCAGCCTTATTATATGAGAAACACGGTATATTTTTCTCAGATTCCGCATTATATTTTCTTTATAAATCATCTATACATTACAAAATGGTACATATTTTCAATATATTCTTATATATCCCAACACATTGCCTTGTGGAATCCCCTTCCTTATCCGTTTTTTTCCCCATCCATTATCTCTCACTCTTTGAACAGTGTACCTTCTTTTCATCCTTGTTTGTTTCCTGTTCCTCTTTGTTTTCTGGTCCTTTCTCTTAATTCCCTTTTCCCCCATTCTTATTCCCCTCCTTTTCTCATTCCAGTTATTAAACTTTTCTCTCTCCCTCTTTTGATTTTCCTTTTGCACTTCCTTTTTCTGCTTTTTCCTTCTCTCTTTAGCCATTTTCTGAACCATTCTCCGTTTTATCATCCCATCAGACCACAAATTTTTAATTCTAATTCCTTTTCCCCCCTGCTTAAATAATTGTTGTTCGTTTTGTCCTTCTAAGTTGGCTTCTTCTTTATAAAACTACTCCCCCTCTGGTTTATTATGTTCTTGTGTATGCTGAGTCACCATTTCTAATTTCTGTACTACATAATTACATATTTCAAGTTTTATTTTTATCATATCTCTTGTATCTTGCATATCTGATCTTATATCTTGTGAGTCCAGTCTTATATCAACAAGTAGCTCCTCCATTATATCTTCTCCTTTTTTCTTTTTCTTTCCTCTTCCTTAATAGCTGAAATCCTCTTCTTTTGTAGATATATTCAATCCCAGAGTCCAGTATATTGTTTCAGCCAATATCTTTTGAGTTTATTTTCAACAATTCATACTCTTGAGCTTTATTCCGAATCCTCTAATTGGCCTCTCAGCTGTTTCCCAAATTACTGGCAATAGTAAAGTTGCTTTTATTTTCTTTCAAGTTTCAAAATCCAAAGTCTCAAAAAGACCAGACACTCATTTTAAAACATAGCAAAAATTTCCTGTACCATCAGGTGGCGCTCTTGAGTCTTTTTCTTTTTAACTTTCTTTGTTGAATATAATATTTTTATTAAGTTCACTAATTTCAATCATTAGCTATTCTTTTCAACACACTCAATTCCAGCATTTAGTTATGCCCTTTAAGTGCCCAATGTTCAATATCTGTCCAGTTTGATTTTTAAACCTTTGTTGTGTTAATGTATTTTTCTTTAAATTTCTCCTCCAGATTAGTCCAATAGAATAGTCAAATCCAATTTAAATTCCCATTTTCTTTCTCACTTTCTCTGGTCGCCACTTCCACATACTTTCCTCCAAAATAGCACTTTAATTTGATACTGGGGTACCTTAAAAGTGATGTCCTTTGCCTGGTTCACATTCTGCTCGCTACTTCTCGCTCCAGCACAAAACTTAGTTTCCCGGAATGGTCTTCGTCTTCGTGGTGGCCATTTTAAGACCACCACTGCAGCTTGTCTTCGGGAGGGATTTTTCTGTCAGGGAGGGGAGTTGTGGCTCCCCTTGACCCTCCAGGCGATTTCCCCCTTCTTCACCACTCCACCATGGTGGCTCCGGTCTCGATCAGGACCCTCCAGCAAGTGAGCTTGGGTGAAACTGCGCACGATTGTGGATTCCGCACTGACACCAACGAGGAACAAACCGGAAGTCCCTCATTTTTGATCATGGAGTCTGAGCATCTTTTAAAATCAGCCTGCCTTTCATGGACTTTGGTCTGTTTTTCCAGAACTTTATTCTGCTACTTTTGAAGAGGTTTCAAAGTCTCAGAGAAGAACACAAGCAGGGCCTGTCAGATATCCTTTTAAAAACACCTGTCAGGATTCCGGCACTTAACCCCATTTAAATCTTTCTATGGTCTTTTAGAGTTGCCAGCACCCAGATTAGGGACCAATACCATGCTTAGTAGGATATAAAAATGAGGAGGGGTTTCAGTTGTATTGCAGTGGCCACCATCTTGGTTTTTTTGGGCTCTTCTGCAACAGAAAGTTCCACAGTTTAACTAAAAACAATGTTAAAAAAGAATCCTTCAGTGTTCCATATTGCTTTTAATTTCATTTATTTTAGTTTCATTCTGTCATGATGGGAAATAGGAAACCTTCTCTCCACAATATCTACGCATGCCCAGTTGTAGAGACCTCTACAGATAATCTTCAACTTATGACAGGTTCTTAGCGACTGTTCAGAATGACAACCTGACCGAGAAAGGGGATTCATTGGAACATGTACTTTGAATGTGTTCCTCAAATTGTATGAATTAAACGTTTAATTTGGTCGCTAGCCATCTCTGTTTTGGAAGCCTTTCTGGGTTAGCATGCTAATTAAAATGGTTTTAATGAGCAGCTGGTGAACTGCACTCTGTTATTTAAATATGAGTAAGTGTTCATTTGAAGTACTGAAAGAAAATGTAAAGTGCTTTGCAGTATTGAAATCCTGACCACTTATGTTTATCCATCATTAAAAGCAACCGAACACACAGGAATATCTCATATTTTTGCCCATGTAAGAGACAGAAAACTTGCGAAAAGGTTTGTGTCTGTCTTCCAGAGTGATCACTGTGGTTTGATTTTCATAGTATTTTTTTTTTATAAAATACTGATTTAACGATTCAAACACAAGAAGAATCGCATTAAGCCAAATGCAAGACATCTAAGGAACCAAATCAATGGGCAATGTTGGGCTTCAGGGTTTAATGATCATGGTCTAGATTAGTGGTTCACAAGAACATTTTGGTGGTCTGCAGAAAAATTATTTGCATTTTTTATATTGCACTAAATCAGGGAAACTACGGCCCCTGGGGAGGATACGTGCAATTAATTTTCGTGTTGCTGCAGAGAGTCTCCCCCTTTGGGGTCTTTTTGTGCGGGCAGTAGGGGGACAGAAATTCTAACTTGGGGTCTGCTTTAGCCTCCTGGTGTGGAGCTTTGGCAAAGGCTGGAGGGAAGTGCCACTGGTGACGAAGAGCCGGATGGCCTTGTTCTGACCATCTCAGCCCGCTCAGCCTCCAGGCGCTGGTACCTGGCCTTTCACTCCTGCAGGTCTTCCCTCTGCTTCAAAAGCCTATGCTCGTAGTCCTCAGTGAGGTGCTTCTGCTGAGCCTCCTTCTCGGTCAGATCCAATTAGAACTGAGCCAGCTCTTTTGCCAACTCTTTCTCGTGGTGGTTGCTTAATTCCAACAACTGTTTCCTGTTGGGACCCTAAGGAGCCCAGGCGGGCAGGCGAGGAGTGGCTGGGATGGGAGAGGTGAGTAGAGGCTGGAGAGGTGCCCCTCGACATGAGTGACACCAAGTTGGCCATGCCCACCCACTCACATGATCACCTATCCATGCCCACCCAGCCAGTCATTAGGCAGATCATATTAGTGGTCCACGAGATTTAAAATTATGAATGTAGTGGTCCCTGAAGTCTGAAAGGTTGGTGACCCTGATGTTTTCATGGACAACTATGGCTGACAGCTTCAAAGGGTGAGGGTTAGGGTGAGGAGCAAGGACAGGCCAGATTCCTGTCTTTATAGCCCAGTGCCCTGACTTCTGATTGGCCGTTAGTTGAACTGGTTTCCTGCTGGTCTGTGATTGGTTCTTTGGGTCTGATTCTGTTTGGTCATTTTGATGGAATTGGTTTCAAACAGCACCATCAAAACAACCATTGGATAAAATATTCAAAAATCTCTTCTCTAGACCATGTTCGCTAAATCCTGAAGCTCAACACTACCCAACAGATATTAGATGTAAAAGCCTACATCAGTCTATTAAACCGGATAAAGATAGTCTTCAATTGATGAACGATCACTTAGCTAGAGTCCAAAGTTTTGACCTACCTGGAAAATGGGAGTTGCAACCTGATTTTGAAATTCATTCCATTCCACTCAACTCCATTCCATTCCTTCTTGTTTTGCTTAATGACAGCTGCAAAAAAGATCATAAAATTGGGTTGGTTGCATGCAATGGTGGGATTCAATTTTTTTTTACTACTGGTTCTGTGGGCGTGGCTTGGTGGGCATGGCAGGGAAAGGATACTGTAAAATCTCCAGTCAGAGGTGGTACTTGCCAGTTCTCTGAACTACCCAAAATTTCCTCTACCGGTTCTCCAGAACTGGTCAGAACCTGCTGAATACCCATCTCTGGTTGCATGACTGATACATTTTATGATTCTCATATAACTGCAATTGACAGGCTCCATTATGGTTGTATGTTAGTGCCTGTAGTCTTCCTCTGTTTATCTGTATCTGTTTCTCTCTTTTATTTTTGCTTGCTGTGTTTTTTCTATTGTGCTTCTTTTGGATTGAAAGATGCCACATTGCCAACTGTGGGCCACAATGGATGCAGCAGTCATCAAATATGGGGAAATCCATGCCATGCTCCATAGAAGGGGCTACAATGTCCTCAGTTTTCTCTCCTGGGTTTTAGAATTGGGTTAGGGGGTGGGATTTGTTCCCATAGTCTTATTTGAAGACTTATATTGCAATTCTCATAATGTTTCCTCTACAAATTGTCAGAAATCTGGGCCAGTACCTTTGGGAAATGAATTAAATTCGGAAGGGAGATGTAAAGATATGACTTTGGGAGAAAGGAGGAAGAGTTGTAGACCAGACAATGGTCAACTGAGTTTGCAGAAGGAATGGGGCTATGACAAAATTTCAGAAGGGACTCTCTCTAGTTTCTTCAGCTGTAAAGAATTGCAAGATTCTAGTAATGTAACCATAAATAAAATATAAAATAAATAGATCATCTGTGTGTACTTCCCATACCCAAGAATACAGCTGCGATGGCAAATCTATACCATGCATGCTGGAAGTGGCATGCAGAGCCATCTCTCCGGGCACACCAGCCATCCCCTATTGCTCTTCTGTGCTCTGGCAGGTGCATGAGCGCTGGCCAGTTGGTCTTGCGTGTGGGGAAGCACCAGAAACCGGAAGAGCAGCTCCCTGAAGCGCATACGCACGCCGGCCAGCTGGTATTCGCACATGCATGTGTGTTAGAAACCAAAAGACCAGGTGGCTAGCACACATGTGCATGCCGAGAAGCTAAGTTTCCAGTTTCTGGTACTCCTGCACATGTTTGTCAGGGAGCTGTTCTTCTGATTTTCTTTTTTTTAAAAAAAATTTTTTATTGGTTTTTAAAACAAACATAAACAAACAAAACATAAAAACATCAAATCATCTTCCATATATGTACATACAGTGTGCCGGTTGGTTTACAAATTGTTTTGTGCTTCCATTTCATAGTCTTCAATTATAATTACGTTGTATATAATGTCGTATTTTCAATCGATATATTAAATACATTAATATCATTATTAATCAATCATTTGGCTATACTTTTATTCATTCATGTTTTCCATAATGATCATATTTTACTTAATTTGTTTTATAACAATTCGTATCATCGTCCCTGATCTATCCTAGAATCATTTTGTAGATATAATTAGAAAAGAATACATCTTTATATATTTATTATTTTCTAAAAGTCTACATATTTCATTGCTATATTTTATTGTCTAACCATTGATAGAATAGATCCCAAATTTTATAAAATTGTTTATCATCTTGTTCTCTAATTTCAAATGTCAATCTACTCATTTCAGCACATTCCAATATTTTCTTAATGATTTCCTCCTGTGATGGTATTTTCTCATTTTTCCAGTTTTTAGCAAATACAATCCTAGCCGCTGTTAATACATTTACAATCAGGTATTTCAACTCTTTACTATATATTTCAGGTAAAATTCCCAATAAAAATATTTCTGGTTTCAAATCTATATGCTTTTTTGTCATATTTTCCAACCACGTGTGGATTTTAGTCCAGTATTTTTTAGCATCCACACAAGTCCATCACATATGGTAATATGAGCCAGGTATCTGATGACATTTCCAGCATTTTTCGGATTTATTCTTGAACATTCTTGCTATTCTTGTCGGGGGAAAGTGCCACCTGTAAAACATCTTATACAAATTTTCTTTATATGCTGTTGACATTGTCACTTTATAATTTTGAGACCACAATTTTTGCCATTTCTCAAGATCAATCCCATATCCAAAATTCTTCCCCCAAGCAATCATAGTTTCTTTAACTTGTTCTTCTTCTAGTTTAATTTCTAATAAATATCCATATAATTTTTAATCACCTTTTCATCTGTCAAAATCTTATCTGTCAGTCAGTTTATCATAGAAGCCTTCTGTTTTAGAATCTTTATCATACCTTGAATGTATTTGCGCATATGAAAACCAATTCATCTTTATACCTTGTTCCTCTAGTTTTTGTATAGATTTAAGTTCACTCTTTTCATTCAATATTTCACCATATCTAACTGTTCCTTTTTGAATATTATAGGATAAGAAAATGCTTCAATAGTCGATAGCCAGACTGGAATTTTCAAATAACATTGTCTTTTAATCTTCTCCCAATTTAACCACAGAGACTCCCGTATATAATGTCTTCTAAAGTACCACTGTGTTTTAGTTCCTTTATACCATAAAAAAGCATGCCACCCCAAAAACTGGTCATGTCCTTCTAATGTCAACAATCTAGTATTTCTTAGTGTTATCCATTCCTTAACCCACATCAGTGGGTTGGTAATACAACTCCCAATTAGGCAAACCAAATCCTCCTCTTATTATAGCATCTTGCAAAAGTTTTAACTTTATTTTCGCTTTCTTACCTTGCCATATATATTTCAACACAATTTTATTTAAATCTTCAAAGTAGTCTTTTCCAAGCCTAATTGGAATTGTTTGAAACAAATATAAAATTCTGGATAATATATTCATCTTGATTGTTGATATTCTCCTTATTAATGACAATTGTAAATTTTCCCATTTCACCAAATCAAGTGCTATTTGCTGTTTAAGTTTAATATAATTATTCTCTTTTAGTGTACTGCATCTTGCTTTCAAGTATATCCCCAAGTACTTGATCTTATTTGTGACCTGAATTTTCAATAGGTCTGCCAATTCTTCCTTTTGTCTTGATAGCATATTCTTTGTCAAGATCTTTGTCTTATCTTTATTTATTTTCAAACCAGCCACCTTTCCATATGTCTCTATCTTTTCTATCAATTTTGATGCTGTTTCTAGTGGGTCTTCTAAGATAAAAACCAGATCATCTGCAAATGCTTGCAACTTAAATTCTTCCTTTTTAATTTTCATCCCTTTTATATTCTTTTCATCTCTAATATTTCTATTTAGCACTTCCAAAGTTAACACAAACAATAGAGGTGATAGTGGGCACCCTTGTCTTGTTCTTTTTCTTATATCGATAGATTCTGTCAGTTCTCCCTCTATCATCACCTTTGCTGTCTGCTTATGATATATAGCTTCTATTGCTTGAATAAATTTTCTAGCAAAACCCATCTGTTCCAGCAGTAATAACATGAATCACCAATTCACATTATCAAATGCCTTCTGTGCGTCTAGAAATATCAATGCCATTTGTTTTTCGGGATGTGCCTCGTAGTATTCCAAAGTGTCCAAGATTACTCTCATATTGTCTTTGATTTGTCTCTTTGGCAGAAATCCATTTTGATCAGGATGAATAAAATTATTTAAATATTTTTTAAGTCTTTCTGCCAATATTAAAGATTTTATAATCTGCGTTTAGTAGGGAGATAGGTCTATAGTTCTTGATTTGTAATGGATCAGCCTCCTCTTTTGGAATAAGTGTGATATAAGCTTCTGACCATGATTTGGGTATCTTCTTCTTTAACATAACTTCAAGCAATGGAAAATTCAATGATTCTTGTAATGTTTTGTAAAATTCTGCCGGAAGTCCATCTGGGCCTGGTGCCTTTCCATTATTTTGTTTCTTAAGTGCTTCAGTTAACTCCATCATGGTTATATTGCTTTCTAACATTGTTTCAATCTCTTTAGGTATCTGGAGTAAATTAGCATTCTGTAAATACTGTTTAACTCTTTCCTCATCAATATTCTTGTGTGTATAGTTTCTCATAATAATCTTGAATAATTTCCTTCTTCTCTTTAGTACCATAGCAAACTTGGCCTTGGTCATCTATTAATTGCAATATTTTCCTTGATTCTTTCTCCTTTCTCAATTTATATGCTAATCATCTACCTGGTTTATTTGCATCTTCAAAATAGTTCTGTTTAGCACCTCTAATTTTTTGTGCTAATTCTTCTTTTTCTATTAGACCCATTTTATGTTTGGTTATATCCATTTTTAGCTTAATGTCCTTTCTCTGTGGCATTTTCTGTAGCTCTTTTTCAAGTCCTTTATACTCATCTTCTAATGCCTTAGAGGCTAATCTTTTCGTGGTATTTCTTTTCCTTGTATAGTCTATTATCAAGCCTCTGGCATATGCCTTCATTGTATCCCATACATTCTGGATTGATGTATCTTCTGATTTTCAACGCCAAAAAGGTTAGCCACTACTGGAATACAGAATAACAGAGATGGAAGGGACCTTGGAGGTCTTCTCGTCCAACCTCCTGGTCAGGCAGGAAACCCTATATACTATTTCAGGCAAATAGTTGTCCAGTCTCTTCTTAAAAACCCCCAGTGTTGCAGCAACCACAACTTCTAAAGGCTTCAACTGATTAATTGTTCTGTCAAGAAATTTCTTCTTAGTTCTAGGCTGGTTTCCTGTTTTGTTCTCTTGTCTATCTTGCAAGACTGATGGGAGATTTTAGAGGTCCAGAAAAAGAACTACTTTAATTATAATTGCAGCTGATTCTGAAGTTGTTCACACTTAATTCATGATAGATCCCTACTGTACATTCAGAACGACATCTCATGGTATAATTTCATTTTCTGTGAAACAGATTGAAGGTTCAGAATTACAGATAACAGAGTCTATGATAGACACACCTAAAGAGGCTGATCTACGCCCTAAACTTTACGTGTTTCCCGACCACCTTAATCCTAAATATTTGTGCTATCAGGCCCAGTGAGGTAAGCCAAATAAATCTTTTGAGAGTAACGTGATAAAAGTTTGTCATTTGTGATTCGTAAGCTGATAGGAACAAAGGCGGTTGTTTAACGACTTGAGTCCAGAAAGAAGACAAATTACGAAGTTGTATAAAAACATGTTTTGACTTAATAGAAGCTCGGGGAGGAGTGAATTTACACTTTCAACTCTGGGGCAGATTTATAGCATGAATAATTATTTTGAGAAGCCTTGCAAGAGTCACATTTTTGGCCAAGACACATTTGTTTCTTGAAAGGATTATCTCTGACATTATACAACCCACCTGTCTTAACCAAGCGGAAAGTCTCGGGAAAGTTGACACAGGAAAGCTACATTTGATGGTGCGTGAAAAGAAGAGCAAAAGGTTTGCTTCCCATCAGTCGCATCCAATAGAACAGGGGTCCCCAATCCCCAGGCCATGGCCCGCTGAAAACCGGGCCACGCAAGGGTTAGATGAGTGCGCGAGCAGCTCCATTTGCTCAAGTGGCCGGAGTAAATGGAGCTGCGCATGTGAGCAAGTGCACCTGCCACACGCACAGAGCCTCTCCCCCCAGCCAATCCACAAACTGGAAAGGTTGGGGACCACTGCAGCAGAAGACATAATGATGTCGCCCTCCTCGTCCTGCAAAAATAACAGCTTTTCATCCCTTGTGATGGATGGAACTACAGCTACAAAAGCCACTGCCTTTTAATTAAATATTCAAGAAAACAGATTGCCAGGTTCCATATTTTTGATTCCCATGGACCAACACAGCTTTGTTCCTGTAATGCTATGAGTTCTTAAGTTGCATCATGGATCTATGTGTGGGCCTCTGATCTGGAAGACAAATATGTGTATATTGTATGTGTGTGGGGAAAGGATTAAAGCCCCGTATTTCAGATATTCAGATTTTATTCAAATTGTGGCCATAAGGTAAGGACTACCTGTAGAGAACATATTTCCATTTACTGGGGGACTTTCTAAAACTAAAAATTGAGCATTTTCTTAAAATCTGAAGAGCAGAGATGAATCTCTTTCCCCTTATGTATTTTGGCTGGATTTACACATTGCTCAAAACCCCAATACTGTTTCTTTGATTTAGGCTATGGGTGTTGTGTGAACTCCTGCTCTTCGGGTTTACTGAGTAAACCACAGTTAGGCAAACAATAGCATAACCACCGTGTGAGAACTCAGTCTTTGTTTCATTCCCATTGTGGTCTCTCTGGATAAGCCACTCCAGGGTTTTTTTAGGTTTGCAAAGTGCAGTAATGTCAATAGAGATTATGGTGACTCTGCTAATAAACAAACTAGTTTCCAGCATAAGATAAAGGAGCCTGATATTACCTTTTCTACCTAAAAATATATTAAAAGGCATAATTGTTGAAGCAAATTTTTTTTGGTACTTTGCACTGTTGTTGGAAGCAAAGAGACAGCCAATGCAAAAAAATTCAAAACTGCAGTAATCAATTGGCTATACAGCATAACTGAGCTGCAAACATACGAACACACACATTAAACGGTTCTGGAAAAAAATAGTAGAATGTCATAAAATGGAATTGTGACTCTTCAAAATTGGCCGGTCAGGAAGCAGACACCATAAAAACTACTGGAAGTTTCAGAATGGCAATGGTGTACAGATAGTCCTCGACTTAGGACTACATTTGAGCCCAAGATTTCTGTTGTTAAGTGAAATATATGTTGTGAATTTTGCCCCATTTTACAACCTTTCTTTCCAGAGTTGTTAAATGAACCATTGCAGTTGTTAAGTTAGTAACATGGTTGTTAAGTGAATCTGGCTTCTCCCATTGACTTTGATTGTCAGAAGTTCGCAAAAGGGGATCACATGACCTTGGGGCATTGAAACTGTCATAAATATGAGTCAGTTGCCAAGCCTTTGCATTTTGATCACGTGACCATGGGGATGCTGCAATGGTCGTAAGTAATGGTGGCATGCTACCGGTTTGGAACGGTTCGGCCAAACTGGTAGTAAAAAAAAAATGTCTCTGAGGATCAGCTGAGAGGAGAAAGAAGAGAAAAGTGCAGGATCGTCCCTCCCACCCACCCCTGCACTTTTCTCTTCTTTGTCCTCTCAGCTGACCGGCGCTGTGCACGCGCATGAGATCACCGAACGAGTAGCAGAACAGATAGGATCCCACTGCTGGTCGTAAGGGTGAACACTAATCCTAAGTCCTTTTTTCCAGTGTTGTCGTAATTTTGAACCATCACTAAACAAAATGTTGTAAGTCGAGGACTACCTGTATTGTAAAAGGGTATAAAAGAAAGCTGAAAGCCTACCCGAGAGCCTTTCCCCCGCTTCTTATACTAAAGAGAATCAAGGCAGGCCAGACTTGAGTTTCTTTCTCCCCCTTCCTTGTCTATCCGGGCTACACTGATGTTTTCCTAAGTGCTGCTTTTGTACCTTCTTCAAGCCACTATCTGTGGCCTTCTACAGGGATGGAGGATCCTTGAGGTATTGTGTTGCATCTCAAGATCCCTGTGAAACTGAACCCCTGTCCTTTCAAAATATGCACACTTAACACACTTAAATGTCACAACACACTTAAAGGGGTAGAGCTTCAATAAAAGTCTGCTTTGACCACCTTGATTTCTTTTGATCCCCTTCCTCTCTGTAAACTTTCCCTGCTCTGCTATTTCCCCCCCTGGATTGCATGGTGATTGCCCTGGTGATGCATGCTGCTGTGAATGAAAATACGGATTGCTTAATGAACATGTGATATATCCCTTTGCAAATCCAAGTCTGCGCTCACAGCTTTACTCCTATGTGTACACTTGCAACGTCTGAGTGTATGTATCTAAAGCAATGTCACATGGGAAATAGCCTGAGGGAAGACTAATCTTGTGTTGCCAATTTCAGTTTTTAAAGTTGGGATCACGCTGTGATTATTTGTGCAAAAACACGACCTTTGGATTTGTTTCTAAGAAAAAGAATATTATTGCAGGATTGCATGAACTACTGAAGTGGCCTTTGCTAACACTGTGGAGAACTCAGAAGAAATGTTGTAAAAACCCTTATTCTGGATGAAGCCTTGATTCTTCTATGCAGGATTGCTTCAGGATTGAGAAATGTTGTGTAATATTAATAGCTGGGATTCAGCTGCTTCTGATAGCTATTCAGCTCCCAAACTTCTGACTTTAATTTAATTTCAGAACATCAATTTCCCAAGAAGCTCCAAAGCTACAGGTAGTCCTCAACTTAAAACTTTTCATTTAGCAAATGTTCAAAGTTACACGGACAGTGAAAAAAAAAAGACTTACAACAAATCCTCGCACTTATGACTATCACAGCATTCCCACGGTCATGTGATCAAAATTCAGGTGCTTGGCAACCAACATATATTTACAAAAGTTGTAGCATCCTGGGGTCATGTGATCACCACTTGTGACCTCCCCAGCTAATGTCTGACAACCAAAATCAGTGGGAGAAGCTGAAATCCACTGAACAACCATGTTAACAACTTAACTGCAGTGATTTGCGTAACAATCATGATAAAAGAAAGATTGTAAGATTAGGTGCGACTCAACGACTATCTTGCTTAACAATGAAAATTGTGGTCGTAAGTCAAGGACAAGCTGTATAATTATTTTTGAGCAGGTGGGTCTATGGCAGGCTTCCAGAAGGAGCATACATTTTCAGTGACAGACATTCTTTACCTTGGATCCCTCAGCTCTGCTTTTTTTCATTAAACAGGTTATACAGCCTGGAGGGAGAGAAGGATATCCGCATATTGTAAAACATAACAGTATTTTTTTTTCAAAGTAAACTTTGCTAAGCAGTTCTTGGAAAAGCTTTCTGTTTAAATTTATCAGCCTTAGATTTGTCCCAACAATTAAATGCACACTGACTGTAATTGTGGGAGGGGGGAGATGTACCCCAAAAATGTTCAAACCTGTTGGCAGCATCTTTCCCAAATACAAGTAGAATAACAGAGTTGGAAGGGACCTTGGATGGCTCCCAGTTCAATCCCCTCCCCAGGCAGGAAACCCTATACCAGGGGGGTCAAACTTGATTTCATTGAGGGCTGCATCAGGATTGTGTTTGACCTTGGGTGTGTGTGGAAGGGGTGGCCATGGTGGGTGTGGCCAGCTCAATTCACTTGTGTTGGGGGCACCTGTGGTGGCCGGGTGGGGCTGGCAGGGATCCACTTTTGCTGGTAGTTTGTTTTCCTAGCACTCTGCCAGCGAAAACAGAGCTTGGGGGCCCAGTGTGCCCCCCAGGCTCCATTTTTGGCTGTGATAGCCTTCTGTAACCTTTTGCCAGCAAAAGGGCCACTGCACGCGTCCTTCCCGAGCTCTGTTTTCACTGCCAGAGGCACCACTGGCTGGTCCTTCACTGTTTTCAGGGCAGCCCTATGGGCTAGATCCAGGGATGGGATTCTACTAGTTCGCAACTATTCGCTAGAACTGGTTATTAACATTCTAAGCAGTTCGGAGAGCCGGTTGTTAGAAGACATTACTGGCCTAATCCTGTAAGGAAGACAGGAAGGAAACATTCTGGTGTTGCTTACGTTAACCCTTATTACATTCTTGGCAGGACTAGACTTCCTCTGGAACTTCTCTGGAGTTTTTTTTCTCTCCTTTGCTGGTACTTTGCTTGTGTGGAGTGACCATTCAAAGTTACAATGGCACTGAAAAAAGTGACTTATGACCATTTTTCACACTTATGACTGTTGCAGCATCCCCACAGTCATGAGAGGCCAGGTGAGGAGATGCGTGCCTCAATATGAGTGATATTGAGTTGGCCACACCCAGCCAGTCACATGACCACCAAGCCACGCCCACCAACTAAGGCATACCCACAGAACCGGTTGTTAAAAAATTTGAATCCCACCCCTGGCTAGATCTAAGCACCCCGCAGCCCGGATCTGGCCCCCAGGCCTTGAGTTTGACACCCCTGCCCTACACCATTTCAGAAAAATAGCTGCCCAATCTCTTTTTAAAACCCTCCAGTGTTGGAGCAGCCACAACTTCTGGAGGCAACTTGTTCCACTGATTAATTGTTCTAACTGTCAGGAAATTTCTCCTTAGTTCTAGGTTGCTTCTCTTCTTAATTCCACCCATTGCTTCTTGTCCTGCCCTCAGGGACTTTGGAGAATAGCTTGACTCCCTCTTCTTTGGGGCAGCCCCTGAGATATTGGAAGACTGTTATCATGTCTCCCCTGGTCCTTCTTTTCTCTAGACTAGCCATACCCACTTCCTGCAACCGTTCTTCATATGTTTTAGCCTTCAGTCCCCTAATCAGGTAGTCCTCTACTTACAACCATTTTCTTAATGACTGTCCAGACTCCAGTTTATTTCAGGACTGAAAAAAGTGACTTACAACTGGTCCTTGGACTTATAACCATCATAGCATCCCCAGGGTCATATCATCAAAATTTGAGTGCTTGGCAACTGGCATGTACTTATAATTTTTGCCGCATCCTGTGGTTAACGTGATTGCCAGTTGTGACTTCCCAAATTGACTTCCAAAGAGAAAAGTCAATGCGGGAAGCTGGAATTACTTAACCACGTTGGATTCACTTAACAACCGTAGTGATTTGCTTAACATTTGTGGCAAAAAAGGCTGCAAAATTGGCCATGACTCACTTACCGATGTCATGTAGCAATTGTGGTTGTAAGTCGAGGACCACCTGTAGAATGGTCTACCGATATGTTAGTAGCAAAGTCTGGCTTGGAAAGCTAGATTGTAGTAAATTGATATACAGCCCTTGCTGTTTGAAAATAATATAAAATATAAATGGAATATAAAAGACTCGTATTTCTTTGTTTTCCCAAATAGCATGGAAAATGGGGACAGTGATTTGTAATCATCCTCATTCATTCAGGGAGAATTATAAAATTATTATTAGATCTGCTGTGAGTTGGACTTTAACTGTGCAGGCCTTGTGCATCTGACTAGAGTATAATCTGGCCAATTATCTGCAAAGAATCTGAGCGCGCTAGTAGAGGATCAGGAGACAGGGTCCTTGAGTTGGCTAATGACCCTCCCTGTGTTTTCAGTCCATGCCCCTTTGAGTTGGCTAAGGTCTCCAGGGAGATGTCATGGTTGGATCATTATACTCGTAAATGTCAATATAATAATATAATATATAATAGTGGTCACTGTCTGGAATACTCTACCCGACTCTGTAGTTTCTTCCCCAAACCCCAAAAACTTTAACCTTAGACTGTCTACTATTGACCTCACCCCTTTCCTAAGAGGTCTGTAGGGGGCGTGCATAAGCGCACCAACGTGCCTACCGTCCCTGTCCTATTGTTTCTCTTATTCTTTTATTTTTCTTATATGTACCCATTTCATGTATTCACAACCATGTATACACTTATACTTATTATCTTGTAAACAATTGGCTAATCAAATAAATAAAATAAATAAATAAATAAATAAATAAAATGAGTCTTGCAAGGAGGGAATGGTCCTGCCAGCAATTAAAGAGACAGTGGCCCATCCCTAAACTATCTCTTTCTCAAGAAGCTACTACTGGTGTCAGCACTATTGGACAATTTTTGCCCTGCCCTCAATCTTTCCTCTTTAGGGAAAATTATTCAGATGATAGTTGGATTGCAGTTTAGTTTACTTTATTGTCATTGGACCTTGTACAATGAAATTAAATACCATCTTCAGTGCGCATTATGATTATGAAAATAAACACAAACACACATCCTTCACCCTCCACATATTGAACCGAAACCCCTGACACCACACCAACACTGCGCTATACAGCAGAATTCAGTAGAGTTACTGCCCTGGGATAGAAGCTGTTTTTCAGCCTAATTGTCCTTGTTTTTATTATTCTGTACCATCTGCCAGATGATAATAGTTCAAACGAAGGGTGCTCGGGATGAGATGGATCTTTGAGGATGTTTTGGACTTTCTTAAGGCAGCGGGAGCTATAAAGCTCTTCCAAAGAGGGGAGAGGGCAACCCATGATCCTCTGGGCAATGACGTTAACCCTCTGGAGTGCTTTCCTATCTGCCACTGTGCAATTGGCAAACCATACAGAGGTGCAGTCAGTTAAGATACTCTCTATGGTGCAGCGGTAGAAGGTCACCAGCAGTTTTTCATTCAGTTGTTGTTTTCTGAGAAGTCTCAGGTAGTATCATCTCTGCTGGGCCCTTTTGACCAGGGCTGCAATGTGAACACCCCAGGTCAGGTCCAGAAGATCCTGAAAGAAAGTTCTTTTTCAGTCACACTTGGGTTTAACATTGTAGTGGCACTGATCACACATGTGTGTAAGATCACTGGTGGAACTGGGAGGGGAGTGGTGCATCCATCATGGTGTCCTTCTGGATTGGCTCAAAAGACTGTGATGGGAGCCATGGTGTATGATCCTTCTTCCTCTGAGGTCAGTTCCAATTGAGGATGGTGGGTTCAGGAGAAAGGCCTAGCCATAGACTCGTGCTTGATGAGGTGCTCCACGCTCCTCATCTTCTATATGAGGATGCTGCGTGAGGTCATTCATTAGCAGAGGTGAAATAACATCAGTATGCTTATAATAGTCAGTTATATATATGTTTACCCCTAGCTAAGGGATGCCATGAAAATCCTTTCTCAGTGTCTGGAGGCTATGGGTGTCTGGATGAGGAAAAACAGGCTTTGGCTCACTTCCAGAAAAGCCAGGTGCTAAAGGTATGTGACCACCTAGATGAACCTAGATGAAGAGATTTCCCATCATTGTTTCTAGAAAGCAGTGCATTCTCCGTCCAGAACGAGCATTCAAGCATCCTTCTGGATTGATGGTTTGTGTTTAAGAAGCAATTGCCAAATAGGCAGAACGACATCTTGTGTTCTAAGTGTCCCTCTTCCTGGGTCACCTCTCTCTTTCTGTCGACACAAGTCTTGTGTTATTTTTTTCATATATTTATTAAATTTCTACTCTGAAAAGTTGGGACTCGCCTTGCTTTGGGGGGTGGGGGGTTAAATCTTCCACAGATTGGGGGCAGAAGCTGAGAAAGCCCCCACTCCTAGATCCTGCCAGTTGGAACCCCTTGACTAATGCGATATATAATACAATATTTTGTTCGTGATGCTCAATTACACAGATAATATTTATTTCTCGTCCTTGCCCACAAATACAGGTAGTCTTCAACTTACAACCACAATTGAGCCCAAAATTTCTATGGTTAAATGAGGTTGTTACCATTGTTAAATGAGTTTTGTCCCATTTTATGACTTTTCTTGCCCCAGTGAATCACTGCAGTTGTCAAGTTAGTAACCCGGTTGTTAAATGAATCTGGCTTGCCTGTTGACTTTGCTTGTGAAACGTTCGCAAAAAGTGATCTTGGGACACAGCAAACGTCATAGATATGAACTAATTGCCAAGCATGTGAATTTTGATCACATGATCAGCTGCAAAAGTTGTAATTGAAAACTTGTCATGTCACATTTTTCAGTGCTATTGTAACTTTGAACAGTCACTTAATGAACTGTTGTAAGTCGAGGATTACCTATATAAGACATAGATTTAAAAGAAACATCATGTGCACATTTGAACATAACAGATGAAGTGAAATAGGATATCCTTTTTCAACTGTCTGTTACTCGTTGGTTTAATTTGCAGGTTCTGTGCATGGCGAAACCTGAGAACTTTTATATGCAAAACACAGATTCTTCCTTTGAGCTAAACGGCTATAATCATATGCATGCTTGAACTCCATGAGACTTGAGTAGAAATGTCTCAACCTGCATAACCTTCCTTAAGTCCAGAGGTATTTTAAATGTACTATCTCACTCACAGGCTGTGGGCTGGACTTATCAAAAATCCCAACAGGCAGATATTAAATATTGAATTGCAATGAATGCACATTAAGACGAAATGGAAATATCATGGTGTTCCAGAACTGAAGCAGTTGCATCCCAATATGTTCCTTTTATATTAATCAGTTGCCTTTTTAAAAATATTATTTTTATTAAACAAATTTCCTCATTTTATAACACCATTTTCATTCTTTGCAACTTTTTGGTATCAGTATACATATGCTTTACATACATTCAATTATATATACATATACATATATGTTTTCTTAAGTTTTCGCGGGTACTTACATGTATGGCATTCGGCTTTGTTCGGGTATTTTCCCACGTCATTGTAGTTGTTCTTTTAAAGTTGTAGCAACGTTTCAGCAGAATCTCATCTGCCATCATCAGGCTTCTGTATAGTGTTCGTCTGTGAGTCAGACTTTTACAGTGGTTTCAGATTTAAATTTGGGGCAGCCTATTGCTGTGCCAGAATGGTTTTTTCTTCATCCTGATTGGTTGGGAGTCTTGGTCTGTGTTTATTGGTCTTGGAGTTATATACATATATACATACACACATACATATATTCCTTTATATATAGAGTATATATTGTTCCTCTGTAATATCTTTATATCTACTATTTAATCAATTATACCATGCTTTCCAAATCAAATAATATTCAGTTTCTCCTCTATCTTTTATTTCCATTGTCAGCCTATCCATCTCGGCACACTCTAATACTTTATATTATTTATATTTTATATTATGTGATAATACTTTATCACACTTTCCTCGGATAGTATAGTACCATTTTTCCAATTTTGCAAATTCTAGCTGCTGTTATTAAATGTAGCATTAGTTATTGTGTTTTTTTGTCATATTTTCCTGTTATGCTTAATAAGAATATCTCCGGTTTTAACTCTATTTGTTGTTTAGTTATTTCCTCAATCCACCTTCTTAGCCTCATCCACTATTTTTTTGCTACTGGGCACGTCCACCACATATTAATCGATTGCCTTTGATAACAGTAAACAGAGAGGTTTGTACTGGAACAAACCAGCTTAAATGAAAAAGGGACCAAAAAGAGATCTTGGAGACCATCCAGAATAAGCTATTTCAGCCTTTCCCATCCTTGGGTCTATTTAGGTAGGTCTTGACTTATGGCCATAATTAAGCCCCAGATTTCTCTTGTTAAGTAAGATAGTTTTTAAGGGAATTATGTCCCATTTTCTTGCTACAGTTGTTCAGTGAATCTGGCTTCACACACTGACTTTGTCAGAAGGCCATGCACAGTGATAGCATGACACTGGGACACTGCAAATGGCATGCACATGAGTCAGTTGCCAAATTTTTGAATTATGTTTTATTTATTTATTTTGCCGAGCATGTATTAGATAACAGATATAAGTATAAACATGATTATTAATACATGAAATGGATAAGAATAAAAGGGAGCATTAAGACAGGAACGGTAGGCACGTTGGTGCGCTTATGCACGCCCCTTACAGACCTCTTAGGAAAGGGATGAGGTCAATAGTAGACAGTCTAAGGTTAAAGTTTTTGGGGTTTGGGGAAGAAACCACAGAGTCAGGTAGAGTATTCCAGACATTGACCACTCTGTTGCTGAAGTGGTATTTACTGCAATCAAGTTTGGTGCGGTTAACGTTGAGTTTGTATCTATTGTGTGCTCTTGTGTTGTTATGGTTGAAGCTGAAGTATTCATTGAGAGGTAAGTCATTGCAGTGTATGATTTTATATACCATACTTAGATCAGACCGAAGATGATGTAATTCAAGGTTTTCTAGGTCTAGAATTTCAAGTCTGGTGGCATAAGGTATTCTGTTGTGAGTAGAGGAGTGGAGGACTCATCTCATAAAATATCTCTGGACTCTCTCAATTGTATTAATATCCGATATGTAGTGCAGGTTCCAGACTGATGAGCTGTATTCGAGTATTGGTCTAGCAAATGTTTTGTATGCTCTAGTTAGTAGTGCAATATTATGGGAGAAAAAGCCACATAGGATTAGGTTAACAACTCTTAATGCCTTAATGCCTGCAGTAGGACTTAGAGATGAGTATTCCAAGGTCCTTGACATAGTGGGGGTCATCAACAGGGTCTTGATCATTCAGTTTGTATAGAGCATTTGTTTGTTGAGATTTGAAGTTGTCACTTGTTTGGCCATTCTAACACATAGTCGAGGTCTTTTTGAAGGGTAGCAGTGGTGCTGAATAGCTTTACATCATCAGCGAAAAGAACGCAGTTGCTCTTAATATAATCTTAATATGATTTTGATAGTGTGACCATGGGGATGATACAACGGTTGTAAGTGTGGAATTGTTCTAACTGTAGGAAATTTCTCCTTAATTCTAGGTTGTATTTCTCCTTGATAAGTTTCATTCTGTTGCTTATTAGAATTAGAATTATTTATTTGGCCAAATGTGATTAGACGCCCAAGGAATTTGTCTCCAGTGCAAAAGCTCTCAGTGTACATTCTTGTCCTGCCCTCAGGTGCTTTGGAGAATAGCTTGACTCCCTCTTCTTTGTGGCAGCCCCTGAGATATTGGAAGGCTGCTATCATGTCTTTTCTTTTCATCAAACTAAACATGCCCAATTCCTGCAACCATCTTTCAAATGTTTTAGCCTCCAGTTCCCTAATCATCTAATGTGCCTATCCCTCCTTTTAGATTCCTTTTAGATTTTTGTTTTCATATATACTTTTGCTTTATATATTTTAGCTTTTTATAATAAAATTGTCGATTGACTTTACCCTACTTGCCCTTATGCTGGTCTTGGACAGTAATAAAGACTTGATTTAATTTATTGGCAAGGCAGAACTCAAAGTGAACCAGCAAGCAGCTGGATGTCATCAGATCTCCATCCAGGAGAGCATCCAGTATGTTAGGGGAATTCCTAAGTGTAGTTAGAAAACCAGAGATTTGTTTTTCCCCCCTTAGCAGAGGTGGTATTCGGCAGTTCTGGAGAACCGGTAGCAGAAATTTTGAGTAGTTCAGAGAACTGGTAAATACCGCCTCTGACTGGCCACGCCCCCATCTATCCTCCACCTCCTGAGTCCCAGCTGATTGGCTGGGTCTTCTTTTGTTGCCCTGCACAGGAGAACGGAGCTGGAAAGCAGGTTAGTGGTATGGGGAGAGAATGGGGATTTTACAATATCCTTCCCCTGGAGTAGGGAGGGAATGGAGATTTTATAGTATTCTTCCCCTGCCATGTCCACCAAGCCATGCCCACAGAACCGATAGTAAATTTTTTTGAATCCCACCACTGCCCCTTAGAATGTGCATAATTCTGTTGAGTCAAGTGAAAGGACAATTGATGGAAAGAAAAATCGATATGTTTCTTTTACCCACTTCATTTCTGGCTGAAGATGCTGTTTCATGGGGGCTGGCATGGAAATTCAGCAGTCTGGAAATAGAAAAATAAAGATTTACCCAAATTGATCCTGTACCTCACCATACCTCTAGTCTCCAGTGTTTATACTAGCCTGTTTTTCACACAGAGAAGGAAAGCTGCGATTTTTTTCTCCCTTCTCTTCGCAAAGAAAAATTCTCAGCTTGAGCACAGCTCAGCAAAATAGGAGCTGCAGTTGCGTTGCATAATACAGTAGTCCTCAACTTACAGCCGCAATTGAGCCCCTTGTTCCTAAGCAAGACTTTTTGTTAAGTGAGTTTTGCTCCATTTTACGACATTTGTTGCCACTGTTAAGTGAATAACAACAGTTGTTAAGTTAGTAACATGGTTGTTAAGTGAATCTGGCTTCCCCATTGACTTTGCTTGTCAGAAGATCGCAAAAGGGGATCATGTGACCCCACCCCTCCAGGGATGCTGCAACTGTCATAAATATGAGCCTGTTGCCACACATCTGAATTTTGATCATGTGAGCAAGGGGGTAAAAATGAAAAATGGTCATAAGTCACTTTTTCCAATGCTATTGTAACTTTGGTCACTAAATGTACTGTTGTGTAAGTCAATATATATCTGTGAATAAAATTTTATCTGTATAGTGCTATAGTAAATACTTCTTTCATGGTCCAATTTAAAAAAAAAATTGTTAGGATGCTGGAAAATCCATGGTGTGAAATTACATGTCTTTTGGGAATTTCTCTCCCACTCCCCCACACACCTGTTTTCTGGTTGTGTTTGACTGTTCCTCCGGAACAGGTGATAATTGCACTTTTCTATAGTACTGAAATTTCAAAACAAGGGGGAATATTCCCCTTTTCACAGTAATTTCTTTATTTGCCCTTCGATTTATTTCCAACTGCAGTCCTTGGCCAGCGAATTTGGCCAGCAGAGTGTCCAGTAAAAAATTAGTATGAAGAGAACGTTTCTACAGTGTTGTGTATTCACACTCCCCATGCGTGTCATGATTCAGCACCAGTCCCCAACCATTCTCCTACACAAAGAGCCCTGTTTTCACTGCAAAATTTACTCCTTTCCAGCCCTCATTTTGGGATAAACAGAAAGTGAACTAGAACAAGGAATGTGGTCTGTGGCAAGAAAAAAAAACCAATACAGGAAAGGAAAAAAAAGGCCGTGCTCTAATTAATCATTCTTGCATTCGTTGACAATCTTGCATTTCTTTTATTTTAAATTGCATTTTATTAAAAGATGACTCAAAGTATAAAACAAAACTAATAATGCCCAGATCAAAAAGGAGAACCCCACAAAATAAGGAAACGGCTCTTAGCGAGAGAACCAAAATTTGCTGATTAAGAAAAGTTTTGCAATCTTTGCAACTCTGCAGGCTGAAGTTTTTGAACCACCCCAGGGGAGAATATTGTCGAGCTGGAGAGTAAACACTACGCAGGCTTTCTTTGCCAGTATGTGTGGCCCAAAGATGAAGGGCCTTTGTCATATTCATAATAGTTACTGCTTTTCAATTCAGTTGTCGATCAGTGGGGCTATTTAAAGCTCTTGCACCTCGTGGTCTTCTTTGAATAGGAGTCTCTTGTGATACACAGTTATGACTGGGTGCTTTGCAAACATTCAAAGTTACAAACAACCTGAAAAAGGGGACTTTACCACACAGTTCCAAAGTTCCAATGTTGAGGCTTCCCCTACGGTCATGTGACTGATCTTCAGTTGCTCAGCAACACAGCTGCATTGAGGGCCCTGTAGTCACATGACCACATATTACGTCGGTTTGGTGAAAACTGACGCTTCCTATTTTTGCCAAAATTGCGCTTTTTGTAAACCATTGGTAATCTTAACAGCTACAAGATTCGCTTAAAACTGCGGCAAAAAAGTTCATAAAATTAGGTCAGTCATGGGACTGACTCCTTTTACAATCATTATGACATACGAGTATTAATGTACAAGCACCATCACAGCTGTATTTTATTTATTTATTTATTTGATTTGTCAATCGCTTACAAGATAATAAGTATAAGAATAAACATGAGTAAGAATACAGGAAATAGGTACGAATAAATGGGGACAATAGGACAGGGACAGTAGGCACGACTGTGCACCTATGCATGCTTATGCAATATGTCATGGTTATATGACACAGTTATATGTCAAGGACTCAGGTGTGCCTGATTTGAACTCATCCGTTTCAATCCCACTTGCCATTCGTGGGATTCCTCAGGGGATCTGCAAATATCCAGATCTGCTTATCCACCAGATTATCCATTTGCAAGCCACCATTATACTCAGCTGATGTAGGCCTTTTACGTATCACTTCGATTCAATTGTGCTGGGCAAATCCAGTGATAGGTTTAAATTCAAAAATAAGAACTGGGATGAGGTAATATCCTTTGTGGAAACGGAAATGTTTTTAAAAAAGAGAATCTGAGACATTTTTAAGCTGTTTTCTTTTTTCTTTATTCTATTTATATAGCTAGCCATTTCATTTTTACGTGAGCTTAAAATAAGATAAATTAAAAATACAACACGCACAACATATTTTTTAAAGCCACAATAAATAAAAAAAACACATAAATATGCTCAGTATAAACAAAAAAATTAAAAATAAAAAGACATAGCAGCTGGGCAAAATCCAACCTGTCATCCACACAACTAAAGATGGGTTCTAACTTTCTTGGGTATAATAGCCCTGCTACAGTTATAAGGAAGATAATTTGTTGGGTGCATTTTGTTTATTCATTAAGAAAATATATATGGCAACCCAATTCACTCGTGGTGACTCTGGGAGGCTTACAGCATGGGTGTCCAATAAAACCCTTCCCAATCGGATCAATCACTTGATGGGCTCAATATCACCCTGGGTCTCCAGGCTCGCTGACAGAAATATTTCTTACAGCCCTGAAAATGTATGTCCCATTTTCCTTTCGGAAACTCAAGGCTGCATTTTTCTCATTAAAACAACCCTGTGAGGTAGGTAGAATTGAGTGAGAATGCCTGGCTGAAAGTCGATGAGATGCAAGTGGATCTTATGGAATCTAGTCCAAGTGTACCACAGTTATTTTGGCAGGCACATTGGCAGGAAGTAGTAGTCCAAAAATGTCGAAATTGTGTTATGGCAATACAATTGAAGCTCTGTGTCATGCATAATAATAGGTGGAGCTTTGATTCCACCCTTCTGACTGGCATCTGGACTTTACGAACCATACTTTTTTGTGTGAATAATTTAAGATTGTTTAAAAAGTTAAAAACTGATACAAAATGTGGGAAAAAAGAAAAGGAAAGAAAAGAAAAAGCTGTAAGTACAAGAAAGTGGGGGGAGGGAGTAGACGAAAGACAGAGAAAAAAGAAAAACAATACAAAGATGTACTTTCTGATGATCTTTACAACAGTTATAAATACCTGTACAATTATAAAGTTATTTCTTACTGGATGGTTTCAATAAAATTCTCTTCCTTCTTATAATCTATTCTGTCTAATGACCAAATCCAATAATCCATAATTCAAGTTTTTTTTTCATGCAAAAAGTCCATAAGAGGTTTCCAATCAATAACAAATGCAGATACTTTTTTTGCTGAACCTACTACTGTGTGTCTCACAAAATAAGGCCGGACCTTATTTTTTTTTGACTCCCGAAAAAACAGCTAGGCCGACTTTTCGGGGGTGACTTAATTTCCCCCCCCCTTGGATTGTCGGGTGGGCGGTGACGGCTTGGATGTTGACCTTGGCATTGGTGGGGCTCTTCATATCGGGAGACCTTCCGCCTCCGTTGCTTTCCCTTATCCCCATGCTGCCGTGGTGTTTAGAACAACACCGCGGCGTTTGGCGCAGCTATGCGCGGCGAGCCAGGGCTCCTCCCTGCAACCAGAGCCCAGCAGAGACACTCGGCTTCAGGCACTCCTGTCGCTGCCTTCCCTTCGCCTTCAAAGGCAAAGCCAATTCTTTTAAAAACAATGCCCTACCACTGGTACGACAAAGCCTCCCCTGCCCGAGAGGGCAGCCGAACCCCACGTGGGGAGGCAAATCTCCCAGGGCTGCAGCGCAGGATCAGCCCACCCCGGGAGAAGCACCCTGCCTCCATCCCTGCTTGGTGCTGGGCAGAGCGCGAAGAGCTTCGCCTGGGGCGCCCAGTGCAGCTGATAGGCGGGCCCTCCTGCCCAGCGGCGGAGCTCGCCAAGGCAGCGAGCGCCTCCCCGCTGGGCCCTCCGCTTATCTCGCCAGGGCCGTGCCAGAGCCGTGGCGGGCTGGGCAGAGCCGGGAAAGCGAGCCATGGGTGTGCGCCTGCCTGCCAAGCGAAAGAGCCGGGCCAACCCGAGCTTGGCTTCCTTCCCAAGTCCCTCCAGCCCGAACCCAAAGGGGCCACCAGGAGAGGCCGCCCAAGGCAGTGATAGTGCCCACCCATCCGTGGACAGGGAGGCAGGGTGTCCTCCTCCAATCTGAGCCCTGACTAGTGAGCACCTCTGCCCAATGGCTATGCCACTGCAGCATTTGGGGCTGCCAGTGATTTGGAGATGGGTGGGGACAGGGACGGGCTGGGCGAGGGGTGGAAAGGATGGGCGGCTTCGGGCTCTCTCCGCTGGACTTGCCGGCCAGGGAAGCAGCGCAGCCGTCGCCTCGCCTGCCTGTCCGTGGATGGGTGGGCGCTATCACTGCCTCGGGCAGCCTCTCCCGGTGGCCCCTTCTGGTTCGGGCAGGATGGACTTGAGAAGAAAGCCAAGCTTGGGTCGGCCCGGCTCTTTCGCTTGGCAGGCGGGTGTGCACCCGCGGCTCGCTTTCCTGGCTCTGCCCAGCCCGCACGGCTCTGGCGCAGCCTGGCGGGATGAGCGGAGGGCCCAGCAGGGAGGCGCTCGCTGCCTTGGCAAGAGCTCCGCCGCTGGGCAGGAGGGCCTGCCTGTCAGCTGTGCTGGGCGCCCCAAGTGAAGCTCTTCCCACTCTGCCCGGTGCCAGGCAGGGATGGCGGCTGGGCGCTTCTCACGGGGTGGGCCGATCCTGCGCTGCGGCCCCGGGAGATTCACCTCCCCATGTGGGGTTGGGCTGCCTTCTCAGGCAGGGGAGGCTTTTTTTTAAAATAAATTTTTATTGGTTTTTAAAAACAAACATAAACAAACAAAACATAAAAACATCAAATCATCTTCCATATATGTACATACAGTGTGCTGGTTGGTTTACAAATTGTTTTGTGCTTCCATTTCATAGTCTTCAATTATAATTACATTGTATATAATCTCGTATTTTCAATCAATATATTAAATACATTAATATCATTATTAATCAATCATTTGGCTATACTTTTATTTATTCATGTTTTCCAAAATGATCATATTTTACTTAATTTGTTTTATAACAATTCGTATCATCGTCCCTGATCTATCCTAGAATCATTTTGTAGATATAATTAGAAAAGAATACATCTTTATATATTTATTATTTTCTAAAAGTCTACATATTTCATTGCTATATTTTATTGTCTAACCATTGATAGAATAGATCCCAAATTTTATAAAATTGTTTATCATCTTGCTCTCTAATTTCAATGTCAATCTACTCATTTCAGCACATTCCAATATTTTCTTAATGATTTCCTCCTGTGATGGTATTTTCTCATTTTCCAGTTTTTAGCAAATACAATCCTAGCTGCTGTTAATACATTTACAATCAGGTATTTCAAGTCTTTACTATATATTTCAGGTAAAATTCCCAATAAAAATATTTCTGGTTTCAAATCTATATGCTTTTTTGTCATATTTTCCAACCACGTGTGGATTTTAGTCCAGTATTTTTTAGCATCCGCACAAGTCCACCACATATGGTAATATGAGCCAGGTATCTGATTATATTTCCAACATTTTTCAGATTTATTCTTGAACATTCTTGCTATTCTTGTCAGGGGAGGCTTTGTTGAAACAGTAGTAGGGCGTCGTTTTTAAAAGAATTGGCTTTGCCTTCGAAGGCAAAGGGAAGGCAGTGACAGGAGCGCCTGAAGCCGAGTGTCTCCGCCGGGCTCCGGTTGCAGGGAGGAGCCCTGGCTGGCCGCGCGTGGCTGCGCCAAACGCCGGCAGCACGAGGAGAAAGGAAAGCAACGGTGGCGGAAGGTCTCCCGATATGAAGTGCCCCACCAACACCGAAGTCAACGCAGGCAGCACCATATCCGGGTATGCAACAAAAGTACTTCCTAACGGCAAGGGCCCCCCCGCCATTCCCCCCCATTTTGCATGTTTAATATAGGCCTTAATTTGGGGGGGAGGGGCTTAATTTGATTTTATGCCTATAAAACATGCTGGGACTTTCTATTGGGGGAGCCCGTATTGTTGGAGAAACACGGTATGTTACTGCATTTGTTATTGACCACTGCACTAAACCTTTGCATCCTAAGGCACATCCTAAGCCCTACAATTACCATAATTTATTTATTTGATTATTATCCTCCTGTATTATTTTTACCAATAGGGTGGCAAATATAACCCTAACTCCTCCTATTTTTCTCACAACAACAAACCTGTAAGGTGGTTTAAGAGAGAGTGACTGACTCAAAGTCAGTCAGCTGGCTTTTGTGTCTAAGACAGGACTAGAACTCACAGCTTCCTGGTGATTAGCCTGGAGTCACCAAGCCAGATTTCATGCCTAGGGTGGAATTAGAACTCACTACCTCCTGGTTTCTAGGCCAGCAACTTAACCACTGCATTAAACCCCAAATAATTGCCTATATACATCTAGCGAGGTGGCCTTGAAGGAAAAATTCAGAAACTATCAATAAAAAGGACACAAGCTTTCCTTAAATCCTGGCAAGAATAATAATTTAAAAAGGGATTTAGATTGATTTCTCCATGACTCCTGGGGAGGTGTTTCTCAACGTTGGCAACATTAAGATCTGTGAACTTCAACTCCCATAATTCCCCAGCTTGCCATGCTGATTGTGGAATTCTGGGAGTTGAAGTCCACACGTCTTAATGTTGCCAAATTTGTGAGACAGTGAACTGAGGGAAAAGAGGCAGTAGAGAAAAAGCTTAACCAGACTTAACACAATTGTCTTAATGCAACCTTAATAAAGGTCAGTTTTAGACTTCTTGTTCTTTCGTAATCTGGTCCACCTCAAAAGGCTGACATTACCAACAATTGGCCTTCTGCTATGAGGTGTGCAACCTGGGGAAATTTCTGATTGGGAAAAACCTGCTTTAAAGATGACACAGTTCAAACATGGTTTAAAAGTAATGGGAAGGGGACAATTTAAAGCTCATACTTTAAATTGGGGCTAGAACAGAGGTGGGTATTCAGCAGGTTCTGACCAGTTCTGGAGAAGCAATAGCGGAAATTTTGAGTAGTTTGGAGAACCAGCAAATCCCACCTCTGACTGGCCCCACCCCCATCTGTTCTCTTCCTCCTGAGTCCCAGCTGATTGGCTGGATCTTCTTTGGTTGCCCTGCACAGGAGAATGGAGCTGGAAAGCAGGTTAGTGGGGTAGGGAGGGAATGGGGGATTTTGCAGTATCCTTCCCCCAGGCGTGAGGAGGGAATGGGGATTTTACAGTCTCCTTCCCCTGCCACGCCCACCAAACCATGCCCGCCACACCACACCATGCCCACCAAGTGATGCCACACCCACCAAGCTTCACCCACAGAACTGGTAGTAAAAAAATTTGAATCCCACCACTGGGCTGGAATATATTATTTAAGACAGGCACAGAAGTTTGGGTTCAGCTAGCCAATCTCTGAAAGGGTCGGATGAGCAATTAGAGGGGTAACTTCATTAGAGATGCTGGGGCCAAAAATTTGGACACACTTCTTTCCTGTGTATCAGGTTTAACATCCCTTTGTTTTCTTAAAAAGAAAAAAACTGCTGCCTCTTTAATGGATGCATTTTAGTTCTTATTTTCAACTCCTCACAAAAATTTTAAGTTATTTTTATTTAAAATTTGGATTATAATACTATAATATAAACTAATCTTAAAGAAAAGGGAATAGATAGGAGTAAAACATTCAAGGACAAAGAGTAAGGAAAGAAATGACGAGAACATAAATATACAAAGAAGCGACTTCTAATCATTACAAGTATAAACAAATTTAGCAACTATTCACTTCCCCTAAGGTTACAACCTTTTATCCCATATCTTATCTATAAACAAATCCATAAAACATCTTTTCACTCCTGATGTCAGCAGAAAGTCCATAAAGTGTTGCCAGAAAAAACAACATATCTTTTTAACTCCTCACAAAAATTATGCTGCTGTTTCATAATCTGCCACTTGTCAAATATGATCTGACGATGGAGGCTGTTGGGTGGCTATAAAAATGGATTGTAAATATATAGTTGTTTACCCATTTCCCCCCGAAAATAAAACCCAATCTTATTTCATTTTTGGTTTTGAAATAAGCACTAGGGCTTATTTTGGGGGGATGTCTTGTTTTTTCCTTGTGTATGGGAGGCCCATTTCTGCTTGCTCATGGTGGGGCAGGAGGCTGTGCAGTGTGCCAGTGCTGCTGTCATGGGGCGGGGGTTGCAGCTGCCCCACATGCCCCCCCACTGGCTTACCTCAGCAGCCCCGCAACTAGGCCACCCACACCCCGACACATGCCTTGCCTCATGGCAGTGGCTCCAGCAGCCCCATCCAGCAGGACCTCACTTGGCTGCCGGCCCACTTCTGCTTTCTCGCAGCCTCAATGGAACAGAAGACCGAGTGGCGATCTGGTGCTCTGGTCACGAGGCAGTTGTCAAGATGTGGATGACCTGGCTACGGGGGCCCTGAGGTGTGGAGTGTGTGGGGCAGCTCCACCATCCCCTCTCGCCTCACCTCATGTCATTAGCACCATGAGCAATCAAAAGGAATGGGCGGCTGGCTGGCCGTGCAGATGCTTAAGTAGGGCTTATTTCTGGAGTAGGGCTTATATTAGTTGCATAAAACCATGCTAGGGCTTATATTTTGGGATAGGTCTTATTTTGGGGAAAACAGGATAGGTGTCAGTTACTTGTTCTTTAAATTATCTGTGCTAAATTTTAAAATTAACTTTGAAAAGGATAAGGTCAACTGAGGGGCGGGGACTGACAAAAAAACTTAGATAGAGGTCCCAAACCTGTAATCATAGCTTCCATTTTGACCTTTTTTGACTCCCCCCTCCACAGACATCTCTAGAAAAGAAGGGAGACCAAAGCAGCAACTTCCCATGTCTCATTAAAATACCTGCATCTTCTCTCAGATCGTATAGACGCCCTCTGAAAAACTTCCATCAGGATAGGAATAAAATTCACCTCTCTGTATGTTTGGAAGCCTTTTTGCAAAATGAATCTGAATCTCTCTAAGATTGAAAAATCAGCTAGATCAGTAATAGCCTTAATGTATTCTAAAGGCCTTGTGAGTGTAATCAATCCCAACGAAATGCCTCAGAAAGAGTTAACATTTGGATGATCCACAAAATCTATGTTTACCAGTTCTAAATTATTATACTGTGCTATGGGAAATTTCCATCAGGAATGAGACTTGAAAAACAAAATAATAACAAAAATAATAATCCTCTGAGGATGCAGAACTCATCTCTGAAGCAACAGGGAGCAAATAGAGGACATTACTTCTGATTAGCGCACAGCAAGATCCAGAACTGTCAAAAGTTGAAAACCTTTGTTCACAGCTGTTTCCTCTCTCCATTTTTTTTTAATTTAAAAAACTGCCCTTTTTTAGTCTGATTTTCTCAGGCTCCGGAGTGAATGAACCACAGTTACATACATTGGTAAAAACTAAGCAACCACATCTCAATGTTTGAAACAGAAATAAAGTTTGAATAAGAGACATCCTCCAAAGGACTGTTTTTTATCTTGAATAAATAAAATATAGCCTGCCGGTGAGTTGATTCCTGGAAGGAAGTTAATTTCAGAATTATTTCTCAATAAGATGACTTTGGCCAAACTCAGAAAACTAAACAGGATCAGATTGGATTAGGTGTTGGGAGATGACAAGACTCACTTACCTTTTGTTGCCAAAAATTACAGGGCTGGGGAAGTTCATATACATCTTAAAAGTTGCTGTGTTTGAGAGACACAACAGGTAATCCTTGATTTATTACCACAATTGAACCCAACATTTATGTTGCTAAGTGAGACAGTTGTTACATGAGCTTTACTCCATTTGTTACGTGAATCGCTTCAGTTATTACTGGTAATAACATGGTTGTCAAATGAATTTGACTTCCCCATTGACTTTGCTTGTCAGAAGATTGCAAAAGGTGATCACACAACCCCAGGATGCTGCATCCATCATAAATATGAATCAGTTGCTAAGTATCTGGTGTAGGGTCTCCTGCTTGGGCAGGAGGGAGGGTTGGACTAGATGACCTGCAAGGTCCCTTCCAACTCTAATCTGTAATCTAGGATCTGAATTTTGATCATGTGACCATGGGGACGCTTGCAGGGGTCGTAAGTGTGAAGAACAGTCTTAAGTCACTTTTTCCGTTGATCTTGTAACTGTTGTAATCACTAAGTGAATGGTTATAAGTTGAGCAGTAGCTGTATTCATTTGGTTTCTTGTCTCACCTATTTGTTCCTTGTCTAACACTCATTATTACACCGTTTTTCTCTCTTTGACAGTCTGCCTTCGTAGGATTAAAATTCAGATTCCTGAGCTATCAATCGGCCCATTTTTAAATTGCTGCCTAGGTAGGTTTCCTTGAAAGAGGTCTACTCAAATCTGCAGCCAGTTGTCTCCGAGGATAGGTTGGCCCACTTGCTCCAGAGCTTCCACCACAAAGATGTTTCTTTCTTGTGCCCAAATCTGGTTCACAATTCCTACCCAGAGTTTTTTTTACAGATACTCTTTAGCTAGAAAGGAAGGATGAAGGCAGGATGCCCACCATCTTGCAGATTTTGACCTCTTCCCACATAGCCATGGGTGCCTTTAACAGAAAGAACATCTTGAGACAGCATTTAACACCATGAGTGAAATAATGACACTAGTGTGATCATACCCTGCCTACAATGATACCTTCAACATCATCAAACAACATCCGCCCATCCCAGGTCATTGGAAAGTGCCTGATTGGCCAACAAAAATGCTAAATCCAGTCTAAACACCTGGCTGACTATGCAACCAATCATAATACTAGCTTACATCCTGCAACAATAACACTGTCAAACAATATCTGCCTATCCCAAATCCTTGGGAAGGACTCAACGCCAAATTGAACCCAAACATCTGGCTGACTGCAGTCAACCATAATAATATAGTTAGCTCAATGTACGATATTTCAAAGGCATTACAGTTAGGACTGGGATATTTTGCTGGTACCTGTTTCAGTTTTATTCTCAGATTATATTTAGAGCTGTGGTGATGCAGTGGTTAGAATAGAACATGGATGTCAAACTCGCAGCATCATATTTCTGTCACATCATATTTTGCGATGTTTTCCCCATCCGCAGAGTTGGGGTGGGCGTGATCAGCATATGATGCATCGGGCCCATGGGCCGCCAGGTTGACACCCCTGGAATAGAAGCATTGCAGGCAAACTCTGCTCACAGCCAGGACGTCAATCCTGACTAATTCAAGGTTGACTCAGCCTCCCATCCTTCCGAGGTGGGTAAAATGAGGACCCAGATTGTTGGGGGCAATAGGCTGACTCCGTAAACCGCTTAGAGAGGGCTGGAAAGCACTATGGAGTGGTATATAAGTCTAAGTGCTATGGCTATTTAGGCTAATTTCTTTAACTTTTTCAGCAAGGTGCTTAACTTGTCTGAATAATATTGTGAGATGCTTCACCCAGTGGACTAAGCTATAGCTTCTTAAACTAGTTACTCATTGGTTAACTGTTTCCCTTGTTCTAAACCATAAATCAGAGGTCCCCACTCCTGGGCTGTGGATTGATACTTGGCTGTGGCCAGATCAGAACCAAACCGTACAAGTGGTAGGTGAGTGCCTGCAGCTCCATTGGCATGAGTGGCATGGCACTCACAGGGGTGCAAAACTCACATGGAACTATTTCTTTCCCCCCACTCCGACGGTTCACAAAGCTGGAAAGGTTGGGGACCACTGCAGTGGTGGAATTCAATTTTTTTTACTATCAGTTCTGTGGTCGTGGCTTGGTGGGCGAGGCAGGGGAAGGATACTGCAAAATCCGCATTCTCTCCCCACCCCACTAACCTGCTTTCCAGCTCTGTTTTCCTGTGCAGGGCAACCAAATGAGACCCAGCCAATCAGCTGGGACTCAAGGAGACAGAGAATAGATGGGGGTGGGGCCAATCAGAGATGATATTTGCTGGTTCCCTGAACTACTCAAAATTTCCACTACTGGTTCTCCAGAACTGGTCAGAACCTGCTGAATACCACCTCTGGACCACTGCCATAAGTCCTGGTTCAGGAAACAGCAGATGACCTCAGGGAATACTCTGGCCTTCAAGCAAAGAATTGCAGTTCAGTGCTGTATTATGTGTGAATTCATTCTTCACACCGAATGTTTTTCACACCATCTTCCAAAGCTTTTTTCAATCTGCTACTAACCTATTGCACTGAATCACACCCCCAATAATCCTCCAATCTGCACGAACAATGACGGAAGGGTCAAGGGAATTGCAGTCTGGCTGACCTGGTGGGTTTCATGATAGAAAGATAGAAAGAATCGTCCTCCGTTGCATTTATAACTTCGGCTGGTCCAGTTCCTAGAAGCAAAGAGCTAAAATTAAAAACAAAGGGTGCCGTGAGCTTCTTCAACTATGTTAAAGCTGTCTAGAAATTTAGCAAAATAAATTAACCCCCTCCCCCAGTCTTTTAAAGATTGGTGGGTTTTAAAGCTTGGAAAGAATTTCAGTCTCAGAAACTCTTGGAACCATATTGACGTTAAAAATATAAGAAATGTCAGTGTTGATAAATGAGGTTGGAGGTCTCTGTCCATTAGAGTCTATTAATATTCCTCTATTAATGTTCCTCTTCCGGCAGTCAATGTCTTTTGCTTTACTGGAAAAAGCTTTCCTTTTCCTAGGGGTTTTTATGAATTGCCCTTCTGAAGGACATCAGATTGCTGCACGGGATGACCTGCCCATTAGCCTTGTTAATTTACATCCGTCTGATAAATCGATGATTATCTTCTTGAAACTTTGCTCTTCTCAGAGTAGATACTGTATATTGAAGCTAGCGCCCTCTGCTGTCCTAAAGCCATATCTTAACTCTTCATTTGCATTCTTTTTTTTAAAAAAAAATATAATAATCAATTCCTGGTTTATAGAAAGACACAGCCGTGTAGCTTTCATGGCAATAGTAAAGAGGAAGTTTAGCATGCCTTCTTCCAGAATGATTTTCATCTTCCTGGTCCAGCCTAATGTTTTTCAACTTTAAGATGCGTGGACCATCTCCCAGAATTCCATAGCCAGAATGGGTTAGCCTACAATACATTTTTTCCCTGGAGCCCAAAATCCATGATTATGCTCACCTCTGCTTAGGTTCTATGCCCTGACAAGAGCAGCCTACAACATTAAAGATCAGTTCAGGTGGATGAAGCCACAGTCCAGTCTTGGTTATTTTCTTACATGGGTTGAAGCCTGGATTTTGACATTGATCAACCTTACTTTGTTATTTTTGGCTGTCAACCAAAAAACACCATGGTTTCTCCAAGATGTATTCTGGTCAGCAAGCTTTGCTTGGAATTACTTGGCTGAGCCTTGTCTCTGGAGTTGACAAGATATTAATCAAACTTTATCAATTGTGTCAGAAACTGGTAATACAATTTAATGCAATTAAAAGTACAAAAATAATCAAAGATTGAATTTTTTTTAGCAGCTTTGCCCTTGATCTTGCAAAAGAATGCTGAAGTACAGTTTCAACCAGGTTGTTTTTTTTAAATTTAATCCTATTTTAAGGTTTCGGCAGGTTCTTACAAGCTTGTTTTTGTGTGAAAAAGATGCTAATTGCACCCCAATGTTATTTCAGACTCAATACAAGCGGGTTTTTGACATCCTAAAGCAGGGACTGATGACATCGTATACAAGTCTGCTGTTGAAAGGAAAAGAGCAAATGGAATGGATGGACTGGAGATG
Source organism: Notechis scutatus (assembly GCF_049901735.1). Lineage (NCBI taxonomy): Eukaryota > Metazoa > Chordata > Lepidosauria > Squamata > Elapidae > Notechis > Notechis scutatus. The sequence goes on along the minus strand of NC_142025.1, from coordinate 7,422,938 downwards.
TTGACTCTAGGCAAAATTGATGACCTTTTTAGACCATGACGTAGAAAAAGCACTTTCAGAAATTGAACTGGGGAGGTTTCTTCTAATACAGATAGTGCCCACTTAACAACCATTTCTTTAGCAACAGTTTGAGATTATGACAACACTGAAAAAGTGACTTATGACCAGTTCTCACACTTATGGCTTTCCTCGCAGTTACGTGATCATGACTTGGACCGCTTGGCAACTTTGCATATTTATGATGATTGCAGCATCCCGTGTTACATGATCACCGTTTGTGACCTTCCGGCCAGCTTTGGAGAAGCAAAATTTATGGGGAATCCAGCAAATCACAGTCACGTGATCAGAGGTGGGTATTCAGAAAGTCCTAACCAGTTCTGGAGAACTGGTAGCAGAAAATTTGAGTAGTTCGGAGAACCGGCAAATCCCACCTCTGACTGGCCCCGCCCCCATCTATTCTCTGCCTCCTGAGTCCCAGCTGATTGGCTGGGTCTTCTTTGGTTGCCCTGCACAGGAGAACAGAGCTGGAAAGCAGGTTAGTGGGGTGGGGAGGGAATGGGGACTTTACATTATCCTTCCCCTGCTTGATGGTCATGTTATTGGCTGGGCGTGACCAACTCAACATCACTCACATCGAGGCACACATCTTGCCTGGCCTCTTGTGACTGTGGGGATGCTGCAACAGTCATAAGTGAAAAATGGTCATAAGTCACTTTTTTCAGTGCCATTGTAAATTTAAATGGTCACTCCGCACAAGCAAAGTACCAGGAAAGGAGGGGGGAAAAAACTCCAGAGACGTTCCAGAGACAGGAAGTCTAGTCCTGCCAAGAATGTAATAAGGGTTAACGGAGAGGCAGTTTCTGTAAGCAACATCAGAATGTTTCCTTCCTGCCTTCCTTACAGGATTAGGCCAGTAATTTCTTCTAACAATCGGTTCTCCAAACTGCTTAGAATGTTAACAACTGGTTCTAGCGAATAGTTGCGAACTAGTAGAATCCCACCCCTGCATCTAACAATGAATTTTCCAGTCCCTATTGTAGTCATAAGTTGAAGACTACTTTGTAGGAGAAGGAGTGGCAAACTAGGGGGTGGAGTCAAAAGAGGAATCAGCCTACAGCAGGACTGTCAAAGTCGCAGCCCCTGGGCTGGATGCATCACGCGCTGGCCACGCCCACACCCGGTTTAGCGAAGGGGGAAAAGTCCCGATAGGTCACATAACACTGCTGTGATGGCATGAGTTTGACACCCCTGGCCTAGAGTCTCTGTGAAGCCACAGACATAGTCCCAAATCCAATTGCCTTGGGGAGTTGAAATCCATCCATCTTAAAGTTGCCAAGATTGGGAAACACTGTCTCACATCATGGGACTGTTGATTTCTGAGCTTTTGCCAGAAACAGAGGTTTACTTCCGGTTTTTGGCAAAAGTAAACCCATTGGGTATAATGAGTTCATTTAACGAAGTGTATTCACTTAATGACCATCATATTCTTTTAATGACCACCTCAAAAAAGATCATTAAATTGGATGTAGTCACAGGGTGACCGACTTCACGACTGCCCTGATCTTTGGTCATAATTGTGGCCTCAATTACAGTCGGATTACCTGCAGTTTGGAAAATCCATATTGTGCATGCTTTTCCCATTCCATAGAGCCCAAAATGGTTAATGTTAATGTTTGAGAACAAAATATACATGATGGCGAGCCCTCTGCCCTCAATTCTTTTTCCTGGTTGATCGGTGAAAATTGATAATAAGCTGAAATGGGGTTTTCATAGTAGGGAGCCGGACCTCTTGTCTTGAGGTTAGCAATTATATTGATTTCCTCTATTTGATCTGCCTGCAAAATAGAAGGATTAGATATGATTTTTTTTTGTAGTTATCAAATCAATGTGCCTTAAGTAAGGCACATTTAAAATCAGGGGGGGGGGATTCAAAATTCCCAGCAACCAGTTTGCTGCCCAGTTGCTGGGTGGGCATGGCCATGGTGAGTGTGGCCTACCGGTACTTCCGATAGGGTTGTTTTTCACCTCGCTAAGGGTCTGGAGCAGTGGTGGGATTCAAAAACTTTTACTTCCAGTTCTGTGGGCGTGGCCATGTGACTGGGTAGGCAAGGCTTTTTTTTTTTTGCAGCCCCCACCCGTTTTTGGGAGCTTCCTAGCCTCAGAAGAGCCTCGGGGGAGGGTGGGGGGGTGTTTTTGCTCCCCTAAGGCTCCTCTGGGGCTCAGGAAGAAAAGGAACGGAGCATGGGAGGGGCATGCAGCGCCCCTCCAAGCTCCGTTTTGGGAGCTTCCTAGCCTCAGAAGAGCCTCGGGGTGTGTGTTTTTGCTCCCTTAAGGCTCCTCTGGGGCTCTGGAAGGCAAAAAATGGAGGGGGGCCTGAGCTCCTCCCTCCATTTTTTGCCTTCCTGGGCCTCAGCAAGGGGAATCCCGGCACAGCTGATCTTATCTACAGCTGATTATTGGGAAGGAAAAAAAAAAAAACAACCTTAGGTGAATGTCAGGTAGGCGGGCGGGGTGAGCGAGCATCAGGCGGGAGGGCAAACGGGTGGGGGGCGTGGCCAGCCAGAACTTACTACCGGTTCGACGACCCACTCCAAATTCTTGCTACCGGTTCGGCCGATGCGGTACGAACCAGCTGAATATCTCGGGCCTTTGGGAGGGTGAAAACAGAGTCCCCTAGGCTCTGGAGGCCCTCTGGAAGCTGGAAACAGGTCCGTTTCTGGACTTCCGGAAGGCCCATTTTTCCCCCTCCCAGAGCCTCTGCACAGACCCAGCACTTACTTACCTCCATCGAAAATGGGTCACGTGGAGACTCCTGGGAAGGGCGGAGCCGAGTGGGTGGGGCCAGTCAGTCGGTTCAAATACCGGTTCGGTGAACCAGATGCAAATTTAACATCTGGTTTGCCCGAACTGGTCCGAACCAGTAGAATCCCACCCCTGGGATTTAAAATGTAATTTCCAAATAAGGAACCATAAGAACTGTGGACAAACAGACACCAGCTCAATCAAAATAGGAAGGAACAATAAAAAAAATGCATGCAGAAAGAAGAAACTATGTAAGGGGAATTAACAGAATTTCCCATTTTACAACTGTTTGTACTCTTAAAATAGCCATAACTCCAAGCCCTGCTATCTTGGAGTTATAGGCTCTCATCTAATCCTGAGCTGATTTGCTTAGCTCCTGTAAGGTTCAGTAAATTAAGGACCATTGTTTTTATCAGTAGTTTCATGAATTTGTTCAATTATCATACCCAATTTTTCCTCTGGGAACCCATCACAGGTTGCTATTTTAGAAACATAATGTGGACAGGTTCTTGATTGAAGCAAAGAGTTCATTCTGTGATTTTAACTTCCCCCTTCCTTTCCTTTCCTTTCCTTTCCTTTCCTTTCCTTTCCTTTCTTTTCCTTTCCTTTCCTTTCCTTTCCTTTCCTTTCCTTTCCTTTCCTTTCCTTTCCTTTCCTTTCCTTTCCTTTCCCTTCTTACATTTTGTAGTTGTTTATTTGTTTAGCAAATTTTTATGGTCACCAGTCTCAGATATGTGACTCCAAATAGTTGACAATTAAAAACAAAATACTTTAAAAGCAGTATAAAAGAACCAAAATGTTTAAAGCAATATTAATTCCAAATACACTTCAGTGAGTGGGTGGGTAACTATGGACTAGAAGCCTTTGAAAATTGCCTTTGAAACATCATGTTCGGTCTTTATTAATTGTCATGGCAATTCAGTTGTCATCAGTGAACCAGAACTATAAATTTGCTATCTGATGAGACTATTGTGGATGTTAATTACAAAAACGGGACTTGGCAAACCTCCAGGGTTTCATAAAAGTCAGTGATTGATGATAGAGATAATTAAAATATGGATGCTTCATTTTCCTTGCCCAGAAAACGCCACTCTCCAAAACTGCAAAAAAATGCCAATGAACAAGAAAACATAGAATCAACAGAAATTAAGAACACATCAAATCAAGATGGCTCCCAGAGCCCAAACATAAAAAGAAGGAATAAATGCCCCCAAACAAGAATTTCCCACCCAACATATTGAAAGCATCAAGTTGATGAACACTATCAAATCTATTTTACATATTAAAAAGTCAGAAAACAGAGTGCTAAAATATTTGAATACCTAAAACCCCTATGATAAGGAATTTGGAAATCTGGGGTCCACTGATTTAAGTAAGGTAGACCCTGAGTTATGACCATTTGCTTAGTGACAAGAGTTTAATGACAAGAGTTTAGCTACAAGAGCAATCCTGTGTGATTCTCCATCCTTGAGGAAAAATGCCAGGTGTATACAGCAGGACGGCATATGTTTTCAGAGTATTGCAGTGTAAATTCAGTGCCAGAAAAGTAAATACAGATTATTTAAGCTTCTTTATAAACACATAAAGTAAATTTTACAATACCAGTTGTAGATTTCTCTAACATGGAGCAAACTCAAACAGAAGCAGGTTCAGAGCAGAATAGCAACTCAAGAGCTCAGAAACAGACATCAGTTTCACTTTAGTTCAGCAGGCAAGCAAGCAAATTAGTTTCATTTTCAATAGACAAGACTCAGAGCTTAACATAGCTTCAGAGCTTAATATAGAGCCATGCCTAGGCTACTTCTAGTTTCAGTTTCCAAACAGTCTTCATTGGCTGCCTTAGTTGCTATGCCTATTCATTGGCTGACCTTGTTACCATGCTCTATTCCAGTTCATGAATATACAATATGCTTGATTTTCCCACTCATTTATCAGTTTGGTCTAATCCTACAGTACAGATAATCCTCAACTTGCAACTATTTGTTTAGTGACCATTCGAAGTTGCAGTGGCAATGAAAACAGTGACTCATGACTGGTCCTTATTTACGATCGTCATGGCATCCCCCAGTTGTGGGAACAAAATTTGGGTGCTTGGAAGCTAGCATGTATTTACAACAGTTGTGGGGTCACATGATGATTGTTGTTTGTGATCTTCCCACTGATTTCTGACAAGCAAAGTCCATGGAGGAAGCCCGATTAACTTAGCGACTGCAGCAAAAAAAGGCTGTAAAATTGGGTGTGGTCATGTGATCATATGGCTTAGCGAAGGAAATTCTGGTCCCAAATTTGGTCGTAAGTTAAAATTACCTGTAGATGATCTTTATTCTATATAGTACCAGTTGCATGTGTAGTAATGGGGCCAGACCAGACGGTTTACAAAGAAATATGAGAAAACTGTGATTGGAAGAATTGATGGGGAGAGGCTGAACAAGAAGTGAAGCCAAGAAAGATGAAAGCAGCAGAGCAGGAACAACACAATGTGGTCTCCCTGAGTACAGATCAGAGGTGGGTATAAAGCAGGTTCTGACCAGTTCTGGAGAACCGGTAGCGGACATTTTGAGTAGTTTGGACAACTGGCAAATACCACCTCTGACTGGCCCCGCCCCCATCTCTTCTCTGCCTCCCATCAAGTCCCAGCTGATCGGCTGGGTCTTCTTTGGTTGCCCTACACAGGAGAACGGAGCTGGAAAGCAGGTTAGTGGGGTGGGGAGGGAATAGGATTTTGCAGTAACCTTCCCCCAGGAGTGGAGAGGGAATGGGAATTTTACAGTATCCTTCCCCTGCCATGCTCACCAAGCCACGCCCGCAGAACCGGTGGTAATATTTTTTGAATCCCACCGCTGGTACAGATAGTTCTTGATTTATGACCATAACCGAGCCCAGAATTACAGTTCATTAAGTCACTGCAGTTGTTAAGTTTTGTGCCATTTTATCACCTTTTTGGCCACAGTTGTTAAGTGAATCATGTCATTAAGCAAATTCATCATATTTCATATTTCTCCATCGACTTTATTTGTTGGAAGCCAACTGGGAAAGTTACAAGTGTGATTACATTGACTTCAGAACAGTGCAAATAAATCCAGGCCAGTTGCCAAGTGCCCAAATTTTGACCACAGGACCCTGGAGATGCTGCATCGATCATAAGTGTAAAAAACAATTTTTTTCAGGGCCATTGTGACTTTGAACCGTTACTAAATGAATGGTAGTAAGTCAAGGATTATTTGTACAAAAAAATTCAACTAAAGTAGAACATGGCCATAAAATAAAGAAGGACTTTGAAATTTCTAAATGATAGCAAGGAAAGAAATCTATAGGGTGCCCCTCTTCCCACGGTGCTTCTTATGTTAGTAGGTAATCCATTCCTGACTTTTTTCTTGCTTTGTTAAACAAATTAAGAATGAATGAAATTTAGGAGGTATGTCATTTTGGAAGAGATAGCACTAGCAATAGAATTTAGATTTATATACTGTCCTTTAGTACAGTGGCCCCCAACCTTTTTTGTGCCACGGCCCGGTACCGGCATCACAAAATGATCCGCGGCCCGGTAATGGCATCAGCTTGCATGACAAGGCAAGCCGAGCGACCGGCCAGCCAGCCGTCCCCTGTTTCTCCCGCCACCTTCAACTCCTCCTTTGTACCTTTGTCGATGGGCTTCGCCGGGACAGCTTCGGGACGGTCGCTCGGCTCGCCTTGCCTTGGGTGCTGAAAGAATCCTCGCGCCTTAGTTTCGTTCAAAGCCCCCCACCCCTTCGATGAAACTAAGGCGCGAGGATTCCTTCAGGACCCAAACGCCGCTTTCCAACTGGAAAAGCTCACCCGGAAGCACTTTCTCGTCAAACAAGATGGCGGCAAACCGGCGGCCCGGTAGGAAATGTTCCACGGCCTGGTACCGGTCCACGGCCTGGTGGTTGGGGACCCCTGCTTTAGTACTTTACAGCCCTCTCTAAACAGTTTACAGAGTCAGCATATTGCCCACAACAATCTGAATCCTTATTTTACTGACCTCGGAAAAACGGAAGGCTGAGCCAACCTTGAGTCAGTCAGGATCGAACTCCTGGCAGTCAGCAAAATTAGCCTGCAATACTGCATTCTGACCACTGCGCCACCACGGCTCTTAGAGGCGATTGATTGGGAGATTTAATTGTTCTCATGAGAGGAGAGGCAGACATTTTCATGGAAGAAGCCACTTCTTATAAACATCACCCCAAAGACTCAAACCAATGATCCTTTATTGTTCTGTTTCTTTTTTTTTAAATATAGTTTCCTCTTCATTGTCATGACCTCCTTGGAAGAGAAGACAGTGACGCTGATGAAGTGTCATCCAATGTGAGAAAGCATGCAACTACTCCATAAAACTCTTGGCAGGGAACTCTTAAAGCAGGGGTGTCAAACTCGATTTCACTGAAGGTCGCATCAGGGTTGTGTTTGATCTTGGGTGGGGGGCAGGAGCGTGTGGCCAGCTCGATGTAACTTGTGTTGGGACGCCTGTGGTGGCCTGAGCACTCTGACAGCAAAAACTGGCTCCCGAGTGCCGTTTCTGGCTGCAACGGCCTCCTGCAACCCTCTGCCAGCAAAAACGGAGCTCGGAAGGGCTACACACAGCTCTCCAGAGCTCCGTTTCACTGACTGTTCCTTTGCTGTTTCCAGAGCAGCCCCGCAGAGGCTGTTCCTTTGCTGTTTCCAGAGCAGCCCCGCAGGACTGCTGAGCTGGATCCGGCCGCCAGGCCTTGAGTTTGACACCCCTGGCCTAAAGGGATCTATATTTTTAGGCTGTAAAATTCATGATTTTCCTTAAAAGCATTTGGCTTAAGATTTTTTTAGCATTAGCATTAGATCCTACCATGTTATGCAACATACTGGGGAGCAAGGGAACTCTAGTAATTTACAGTTTTGGGTGAGTACGTCAGTGTGCTTCCAGTGTGATGTTTAAAGTCTTTTAAAGTTGTCTGTGAACTTTCTTCACCATGTGTTTCGGGGCCGTTTGGCATCCGGGGTGGGTGGATGTCCATCTCATTGCCATCTTGGGAATTTGATTATTCTTCGTACGGGATATTTGACCTGCATGTTGGAGTCTTCTACACGCAACTATACTATGTCATTTGCAGAAGAAACTCCTTTGGAGCACTTCTTCCTTAGTAACACGGTCCAAATAGTGGATTTTTAGGATTCAGCGATTCGATTTGTTGGAAGTCGTTGAGTATTTTGTTAATACTTGCTGACGCCTCTCACTGGCATAAATAGCATAAAGAGAGGCAAGCAAATGTAATTTAAGTTTCAGTGATATACGTGACCTTAGCTGGTTGGGTGACTTTCTCTTAGCCCAACCCACTTCAAAGGATTATTATTGTGGTAAAAATAGGGAGAGGAAAGAATATGATTTATATTCAGCACCTTGAGTTATTTAGAAAAATGATAAAAGCAGAGTATAAATAAACACTTAAGTAAAAATCAAATAAATGGACACTCCTTTGCTGCCAGGGACACAGAAAGAAAATCGTGTTCTTTCCCCCTCACCCTGAATTGACAGCAAAGCCACACAACCAATAGATTCTCCTTAAGTGTAGCAGTGGTGATTTTGCTAAATTGATGCTGTTTGCATCCATAAACAGATCTTGCTTCGGTGTCATCAGAGAACGGTCTCCTTCCCGCTATTTAAAAACAAAAAACAGGCTTCTAACACAAACCTCTTAAAGTAGAGATATTTTCTTACGTTTCCCACACTTTTACGCTCTGCTCTTCCCGCCCCAGTAACTTTGATGCAGACTGGATAATGTTCTCCCTGCCCCCGAATCCTGAAGCCTGGCTCTTGTTGGGCTTAGAGACTTTCACACACCTGGAGAATGGTTATCCTTTCTCTCAGGGCGATTCCCGTTTTCCTCTCTTTATAAAGTTAAAAGAGGAGCCTGCAGGATGCTCCTGAGCATCTCTAGGCAGACTCAGGTTTGCCACTTCGTGCCCAGGGAACTCTCCTGGCTTCCCATCGGTATGCCCTGACATCAGACCAATTGCTCTCTCCTCGGGGAGTTCAGAGGATACCCAGACACCGGTTCCCATCTGTTGGGGGAGCAGCATCGTCACTTCCTGGGCTTGAAAGCATTTTGAGTTTTTTTTCCCTCCCTCTAGTTTATACCCCATTCTCAGACATCCCCCAAAGAAGATTATTATTATTTTCTTAAGTGCTTTTCTGTGGTTATTTCAACCCAAGGTGCAGGATTGTTCTGAATCGTAAGTAATGCATGAGTCATCGGTATTATGTTTTCCTGCCGGAGGAAAAGCAGGCAAAACTGCCTGTGCCGGGGGAGACATCTATATTTTAGAATAAGGGGTTTTGAAAGAGAGAGAGAGAGAGATCAGACGTGGGAAAGGGGTAGTAATCCTTGTTCGTTTTGATGAAGTGGATGGTTTTTGTTTGGGTTACAAGTCTAACTGGCACGGTGATGCTTTCCTTAATTACAGAAAATGAAAGGTTGCATGCATCGTGGTCTTGCCCTGGTGGTTTGCCACCCATAACTCCCCCTCCCCTTTTTTACAACTAGAGCAAAAGATCTGACAGGGGACCCATGGGGAGAAGCAAAGAGGGAGGGAGCACGGAGTACTGTCTGTATGAAAATATTTTGATGTTCTTTTAACCATCTGTTCTCTGCAGTAGCATTCGCCTCGCTCTGCTCGCTCAGCTGAGCAGAAGCTGTCGGAGATTCCCAGCTAGTTGCTCTGTTTAAGAAATATCTACCTAACAATCTTAGGTTCGGGTCAGTTGGGAGTTGGGAGGCTGAGGATTTGACTTTCAAACATTCGCGCAGAAGAAGCAGAATGGAACTTCATGGCTTAGCAAAATTTGCAAGGCTGGGCAAACTCAGCTGTAGCTGCAAATTTGGGGCAGGCTAAAACTACATGGAGGACAAACCAGCATCCTGTCCTAATGTTGGAGTGCTCTGGTGAAACCAGGAGTTTGGGAGAAGACAGGCTTGCCCAGATTGGCCTTGTGCAGCTATGACAGAAGTTCCTGTAGCCAAAAGCACACCTCACCTTTGAGGTTTTATTTTTATTTTTTTCATAATGGTGATTGATGCTCAGCTATGTCACCTTCATACTTTCACACAAGTTTGGAGAACTTGCTGTAGTAGTGTTGGGTGTTTTTTTTTTATATAGCATCACCTCAACTTTCTCTCTCCATTGTCCATTCTGGGTGGGTATTTTAATTGAGCAACATCGGGAGGATTACAGACCCTGCATTATTTTTTCCATGGCTTTGTGGACTTGCTTCATTGGAGTGATTGCCTGGAATTCTTCATTTATTCTTGAAAGAGAGGATGGGAATTGGAGGGATATAAAGAGAGGCAGGGGGAGGCAGGAGAAGAGTAAGAAACTTGGGGGGTTTGAACCTGGTTCTCTGGACCAAACAGCTATGGTTAAGCAAGCCAATAGAAATAGGCTGGTCATGTTTCTCAGTCCTGGCAAAATAGGTGACTTCAACTCTCAGAATTCCCCCATCTCAGGAATCTTCTCCAGCACCAACATCAAAGGCATTAATAATCTTCCTATCTTGCTTCTTCAGAGTCCATTTTTAATTTCCACAGAGTGTTACGGGGAATACTGTGGCTTGTACAATTCTTGTTTTTGTAGATGTACACATATCATGGGATCTGAATATTTTTTCTAGGGTCTCCATGGCCCTCTACCAGGTACTACCAACACCCTGCCAACAAAAGTGCGTAGAGTCAAGGCTGTGGTTTTCTCATTTGCAATGTATGGTTGCGAAAGTTGGACCACAAGAAAAGCTAAGCGCCAAAGAATGGAGGCCTTTGAACTCTGGTGCTGGAGGAGGAGACTCCTGCGAGTCCCTTGAACTGCAAGGTGATCAAACCGGTCAGTCCTAGAGGAGATCGACCCTGACTGCTCTTTAGAAGGCCGGATCCTGAAGTTGGCCACCTAATGAGAAGGAAGGACTCCCTGGAGAAGAGCCTAATGCTGGGAACGATTGAGGGCAAAAGAAGAAGGGGACGGCAGAGAAGGAGGTGGCTGGATGGAGTCACTGAAGCAATAGGCGTGAGCTTAAACGGACTCCGGGGGATGGCAGAGGACAGGAAGGCCTGGAGGAACGTTGTTCATGGGGTTGTGATAGGTCAGACACGACTTCGCAACTAACAAGAGCAAACCAAGTATTGGCCAGTGGCATATTTCTTGACTTCTTGTTCCTTTATTGTTGGTGGTTGATCCTACAAGGCAGAAGATACCCATTATTTCAATGTCTTCACTCTCTTTTTTAAGGCTGATTGTTCTACCTGATGCCCTTATTTTGGCCTTCTTTATATTTAATTCTAGTCCGGTGTTTTTCACTGTGTTCTTTGGTGTTTAGTACCAAGGCTTGCAGTCCTGGAATAGCAGAGAGTGCCCATTTCTGAGAGCAGCGAAATTAAGATAGGAATTCAGAGAAAGCTTACCTGCAGGTAAATCTAAAGCACCTGAAAAGCTTTAAAATTTACTTCATTGGGTCAGGACAGATTATCTTGTTCTGCTATTCCTTTTTTTTAAATTCACGGATAATGCCACTACATCACTGTGGCTTTTTAAAAGAAGCAGGATACATTCTGACCTGATTTTCACAACCATGCTGGATTTCATTAATGAAAAACAAGTCTCTGGAGCAAAGATAGTTCATTGTAGCCAGGCAGATAAACTTTTTATTCCCTTACTATGCTACAGGTTAATTTGAAGCTACTTTGTATATGGCTGTGTTCCTCAACCTTGGCATCTTTAAGAGGTGTGGATTTCAACTCCCAGCCAGCTATTGAAGTCCAGACCTTTTAAAAATGCTCTAGGCAGAGGAACACTGATACATAGAAAGCAGCACTGCAGAATGGAGCTACCTATTCCATCTGGCATGCAAATGGCACAAAGTGTTTTGGCTGAACCTTGGTTTATAGACTACATCCTGGACTTTGGAGGGGTGGGAACATAGCTTTATGGATTCCTTGTCACAAGTTCTGATAACAACCTTCATTTAAAAACACCAGAAGATTATAAATCAGGAGCTGTCCATCCTGGTTATCCACATGCTGGTTCTTCATATAGAGCAGGGATCTTCAAACTTGACAGCTTTAAGACTTGTGGACTTCAACTCCCAGAATTCCTCCTCCAGTCATGTTAGCTCAGGAATTCTGGGAGTTGAATTGCACAAGTCTTAAACTTGCCAGGTTTGAAGACCCTTGATTTAAAGGCTGTACATGAACAGCAGGTGGCAGCATTTAAATGATCTAGGCTAGGGCTAGGCTGATAGCAAAAAAACCTAAAGTCTTGGATGATGCACCACTAGGAAATTCAAATCTACAGTCAAGACTAGGAAGTAAAACAAAAAATCCTCAAAGGCAGAGGACAAGCCACTTTTATACTGCTGCCATGAAAATAATAAATACGTGTCCATGTAGACAATAGGAGTAAATCTGAACTTTAAAAAAGTTCTCCCTTTCTACTTGAGGTAACAGTGGGGAAAAAGCACTAGGAATTGAAGTCAGCAAGTATTTTATTAGGAGCCGAGGAAAGAATGTAAAGTTCGGCAATTGCAAAAGAAAAAAAAAAGATTTTATGTAGAAAAATTTATTTCCAGGCACCTATCAGCCCATTAAAAACGTGCCTCCCTCAATTCATTATTGCAACATTTGTCATGTGTGGGTGAAATTAGAACACCATGGGGAGGGGACGGTGGCGTTTGTTTGCTTTTGAAATGGAAATTATGTCCGCGTGCGCACACACAGAGATAGATGCATAAAGGAGGAAAGTGTCGGGATATGACTTTTTCCGAATTTTTTCTGCTCAGAAGCTTCCTTAGCCATCTGTGAATCCTGTTGGAGGCAGACTGATAGTACCTGAACATCCATAATCCAGCACATGCAGTTCTTCTCGAAAAAATGTTCTGCTGATGGTATAAGGAGGGGGAAGAAAAAGTTACGCTAGCCCAAAATAAGACTTTTGATGGTCTCGGAAGTTTTTGTTTGGGAATTGAATTGAATGGAATACTTCATTTGGCTAAGCATGATTAGACACATACGGAATTTGTCTCTAGTGCAGAAGCTCTCAGTGTAAATGCAAAGCAACAGAATAATGATAACCACAATCATAATAAGTGAGACATTGATTTTGGATTTTCAGCAATTCTGGAAAGAATTGAGTGGAGGCAGCAGGAATTTTGAATGATCCAGGTATTACCTTTGTTTTCTTATATCAGAAACAGCATTGGTTGCACTTTTGGATGATCTCTGGCGGGAGTGGGATGGGGGTAGGGCATCCATCCTTGCTCTACTTGATCTCTCAGTGGCTTTTGATATCATTGACCATGGGATTCTCCTGGGACGGCTTCAGGGGATGGGAGTGGGAGGCCTTGTGCTGTCTTGGTTCACTTCCTTCCTCTGTGGCCGCTCTCAGTGTTGATAGGAGGGGAGAGATCCAACCCTCACCCACTGCTTTACGGGGTTCCGCAGGGCTCGATACTCTCTCCGCTCCTGTTCAACATTTATATGAAACCGCTGGGTGAGATCATCCGTCACCATGGACTGATGTTATCACCAATATGCTGATGATACTCACCTGTATGGTGAGTTAAGTGTTGCTGTGTCCTCTCTCTCGCAATGCCTGGAGGCTGTTAGGGGCTGGATGGGGAGCAATGGGTTGAAACTAAACCCATGCAAGACCGAGTGTCTCTGGGTCTGGGGTTTGTTGGTTCAGGGAGAATTACCACCTTTAATCTTGGATGGGGTGGCACTACCCCAAACAGACCCTGTGCGTAATCTAGGGATTCTCCTGGACTCACTACTCTTGTTCGAAGAGCAGGTGACGGTCGTGGCCAGGAGGGCCTTTGCGCAACTGTTGTGCACCAGTTACGCCCTTTCCTGGATCAGCAGTCCCTACTCACAGTCACTCATGCCCTGGTCACTTCCTGTCTTGATTATTGCAACGCGGTCTACATGGGGCTGCCCTTGAAGAGCACCCGGAAGCTCCAGTTGGTGCAAAATGCAGACCCTGGTGTGCACATGTATCACCTCTCCTGCAGGAGCTGCACTGGCTGCCAATTTGCTTCCGGGTGCAATTCAAGGTGCTGGTTGTCACCTTTAAAGCCCTTCATGGCTTGGGTCCAGGTTATCTGAGGAAACATCTCTTGCCAGTGACATCTACCTGACCCATTAGAGTGAGGAGGCAGGGAATGCTGTGGGTCCCTCCCCTGAGGGAGATACACCAGGTGGGACCTAGAAGAAGGGCCTTCTCCGTGGTGGCTCCGTCTCTCTGGAACATCATTCCCCCAGAGATTAGAATGGCCCCTTCGTTAATACTATTCTGAAAAGCACTGGAGACCTGGTTTTGCCAGCGGGCCTGGGGAACCCAGAGAGGGATGGAACCCATCAGATGGCTAGTGTGACCCGCTGTCGTTGGGGTGAGAGGGATGGGAGTTGGTTTTTGTTTTTGTTTTGTTTTCTGTTTTCACAAATTTGGTTCTATTGTACTTTACTAATTTATTTGATTCTTTTTGTTAGTTCTTATTGTTTTTATTTTTATTTTTTGTTTTAAATATGATTTTACATTGTGTAAGCCGCCTTGAGTCGCCATGGGAGAATAGGCGACAATATAAATCAATCAAACAAACAAACAAACAAATAAATATCAGTCTTGGAAGTGTGTGTGTGAAAAGAGAAGGAGGAAACTACCAAATATGGGTGAATGACAACTTCCAGAATCCTTTATCATTGACCATGCTGGCTGGTGCAACCAGGAATTGTAGCTCCCCTCCCTTGTCCCACAGCTGGAAACCCATCAATTTCTGCCTTAAGATTCCAGAAATAATTTAACAAGGCGCTGTGCTGCTGGAAAAAGATGGGGCATGTGTTGAATCCAATGTGTAGGGTGGAATTTTGGAAAATGATCCAAAACAGATATGCATTGAAAAAACTTTTAAACCCATTTAGTAAACAGACTATATCTGGAGAAAAGGTTTTACAGTGCAGTAGCTACTGTTTAATGCTCTGATTTTATCCTCAGAACTGACCACAGTTTTTGGGGGGCGGATGGCGGGGGGGTTTAAAGATGCTAGTTGGAAAAAAATTCCCCTGTCTGTTAAGCTGAGACTAATATGATTGGTAGGAAAGCAGATTTCCAATTCAAATTCGTGAAAGGTTAATATATCATCTCCATTCATTGGAATGTGCCTCTAATTGTATTATTCCGTCTCTAATGGATGGATAATTTAATTTCACCCATGATCAGGATCAGACCAGTCCATTGGTTTTGAGGACATTTCTAGAGCTCTTGAGCTCATAAATGGATATCCAAGGTTGAATGAAATAAATCTTCAAGCTTCTTTTGGGAAAATGATTTATCTTGAGTTGGGCTGTGATGAATTAATTCCATCTTGTGGGACTCTCGATCTTTGCTTGAAAAGGAATCTGGTGGATTTCTCCGTGAATGTTTCCTTTTTCCTTTTGTTTTGGATCTTGAGGTCGAAAGGACACACTGACCAAGTATTTACCGTAAGACAGAGGGTGATATTGTGACAATATGTAGCTGGATGGAGATATTATTTCCATTGCTGGTTTTGTTTCTGTATTAAGATCTCAGAGGCTTTGTGATTTTTTATTCCTTTTTAGAATGGATGCTAAATTATGCAGGGGATTGATGGTTATCTACTGGGAATTTCAGAAAAAGGATAATCCCAGGAGTTTGTTTGTTTATTTATGTATTAGAAATAAGTGGAGATTTCTTAGAGCTGAAAGGCATTGGATGGGTTGTGCGTTTTTTTCTTCTCTAGCCATTGCCAGGACCTTGTATCTCCTCCAGGAAGAAATACTGTATATGGCACTTTTTTAATTGTAGTCCTTGACTTCCAATCACAATTGAACATCCATTGGGGAGTGATACGGTTATTAAATGCAACATCTCTGTTGTACATGCATTCATGGCGAATGCATGCAAGTTGCCAAGTGCCTAAATTTTGATCACATAACTGCAGGGATGCTGTAACAATGCAAGAACTGGTTACATTCCAGCATATGTCATGATTTTGAACCGTTTTAAAATGAACGGCCATAAGTCAAGGGCTAGCTGTAGTAGAATTGAAGCTAGAAGTAACTCTGATCAATAGATGTTATGCTACAAATACAAAGTCGATAGGAGTCAACCACAAACTTTTCCTTGAAAAGTTCTGCATTGTTTATTTTTCTTAAGCATTTTGGATATTCATTTAATAAAAGCAAAATGAATCACTGTGCTTACAAGACACCCAGAGAATTTCTGGATTCATTTTTGAAGCAAGTACAAGCAGATCTGACCAAATTGCAAACTGATTTGGCTCAGATTCTGCTCCTGGGTGTTTGTCTTTTTAATTTCACAAATTAGCCTACAACCCCAGGATTTCGTTGTGGTCTCCCATCCAGGGACTTTCCCAGGGACCTTTCTGCTAAATTTCTGCTAATCCTACAGGAATTCCACTGTCATTCTACTGATGCTTTTATGCTTTTAGCTCCTGTTTCCTGGCGGTTGGTTCGCCTGCTCAAAATTAGACTGGGGAAATAAAGATTTTAGCGTCAATGATTTGTTTCTTTCTCTGTGTAAAGTGTCACGGTTGCTGAGCATCTCAGTGCAGGATAAACGATGATTACTGAGTAACCGAGACTAAAGCCTAATTATTTTTTCCCATCCTTTCTAGCCTGGTTTGTGAAAACATCAACCACTTCCTACACCCCATTGGTGTGAGATAAAACAGATCGAATCTTTGAATACTATTTAGGGATTGAATGCCCCTTGACAGTGACTAATAATAAAAACAGCAATAATAAACATAAAACTTTAATATCTTTGTGCGAAGTCTGATCACTTTCACGCCTGGGAATTATTGAAGGCAATTAACCAAAAAGCATGTGGAAAACCAGCAGTAAGAACAGCTGTTTCCTTCTTTGCTGTGAGACAGAAGTGAAGCCATGAGGCTTATCTGCACTGAGGAGACTGCACATTTTTATCCTTTTCGTTTTTGAGGTATACTTTCTCACTGACTGAAACAGTTGAGGGACAGACTGGCTCATCCAGGCAACAGAGAGGCTGGGAAATGGCTGCGGCCTAGGAGCTCTTGCCTCACAATCAGGAAGCTGGGAATTCGACCAGGGGTGGGATTCAAATTTTTTAACAACCGGTTCTTGTGGGCGTGGCTTAGTTGGTGGGTGTGGCTTGGTGGTCATGTGACTGGCTGGGTGTGGCTAACTCAATATCACTCACATCGAGGCATGCATTTCCTCACCTGGCCTCTCATGACTGTGGGGATGCTGCAACAGTCGTAAGTGTGAAAAATGGTCATAAGTCACTTTTTTCAGTGCCATTGTAACTTTGAATGGTCACTCCACACAAGCAAAGTACCAGCAAAGGAGGGGGGAAAAAACTCCAGAGAAGTTCCTGAGACAGGAAGTCTAGTCCTGCCAAGAACGTAATAAGGGTTAACGGAGAGGCAGTTTCTGTAAGCAACACCAGAATGTTTCCTTCCTGCCTTCCTTACAGGATTAGGCCAGTAATTTCTTCTAACAACCAGTTCTCCGAACTGGTTAGAATGGTGACAACCGGTTCTAGAGAATAGGTGTGAACCGGTAGAATCCCACCCCTAAATTCGACCCTAGGTAGAGGCTAATATTTATAGTAGACTCTCCTGCTCGAGCAGGAGAGGACCTCCAAGGTTCCTTCCTATTCTGTTATTCTATGTTCATTTCCAAGATTTGCATGCAGAAATCCAAAAACCCCATTAGGCTCCACACTTCCATTTATTTATTAGATTTTATTTTTTTATCCTGCCTTCATTACTTTATAACCCAAGGTGGCAAACATACATCATATTCCTCCATCTTCCTATTATCCCCACAACAATAATCCTGTGAAATGGTGAGAAAGCGACTATTCCAAGGTTACCCGGCTGGCTATGGTGGGACTAGAACTCGCCATCTCTTGGTTTCCAGGGCAGCGCCAGGGGTGGGATTCTACCAGTTCGGACCACTTCTATAGAACCGGTTGTTACGATTCTGTGCAGTTCGGAGAACCGGCAAATCGCACCACTGGCTGGCCCCTCCCCTCCCCACCCAATCTGCCCAGGAGGCTTCCCTAAGGCCCAGTCAGGGGTGGTATTCAGGCGGTTGGGGGAGGGAGACGTGGCCTGAGAGCAGAGCTGAACCTTCCTTAAGATTGAAGCTTCTATTTTTCAGTGCAGACTCAGGCAGTAGATTGCAGAAAGGTAGATCTGGGAGTGAAGCTGTGATTCTGCAAGCAGCTGAATCTGCCTGCCTGCTTTGCCTGATTTTGGGTAAAAGTTGCTCTTTTTTAAAAAAAAAAATAAAAAAATTCAGTCTTTACATATATATTTACAATATTTACATACAAGCCACGCCCAGCCAGTCACATGACCACCAAGCCACACCCACAAATTAGGCCATGTCCACAGAACCGGTTGTTAAGAAATTTGAATCCCACCCCTGGGCAGCACTGCTACATCAAACTGCCTCTCATACTTCCAACCTAGTTTCCTATTTTTAAAAATGCAAGACTTGTTTATAGTTTCAGCAGCAATACGTACAGTACAGGCTGTAGCAAACTCCTTCTCTGTTATTGCCAAGAATCCTGAATGTGTCCATAAATCAATAGATGATAAACTCTACCGAAGGAGGGTTTTTCCCTTCCTTTTTATATAAGATATATTGTTTTAAAAAGTAAATCATCCCCAAGGTTTTCCGCAAGGGGCACAACTACAGAGCATTCCCCAGTAATTGAAGACCAGGACTTAAAGGAGAAGAAATCCCTTTCTAAATCCATTTTAGGACCAAAGGCAATTGAGAAGATTCCAGCTGCTTAGAGCAGAGGTCTCCAAACCTGGCAACCTCACGACTTGTGGACTTCAACTTCCAGAATTCTCCAGCCAGCTAATTCTGGGAGTTGAAGTCCACAAGTCTTAAAGTTGCCAAAATTGGGGACCCCTGGTTTAGAGGAACAGGTACAAAATGGGTGTCAAGCTATCCAGGCAACAAAGATGTTGTTAACTTTTATTGGCCTGATCCTATCCTCAGCTCAAATGTGTATAGATAATTCCTTATTTAAAGCCCCAATTGGAACCAAAATGTCTATTGCTAAGCAGTGTGTTTATGTGAGACACGCCTGATTTTTACAACCTTTTTTGCCACGGTTGTTAAACGAATCACTGCACTTGAATCACTATCAATCACTAAGCCTATCTGGTTTCCCCCGTGGACTTCGCTTGTGGGAAGCCAGCTGGAAGATTGCAAATGGCAACCACAGGATCCCAGGGATGCTGCAACTATCATAAATACATGCCAGTTACCGTGTGCCTGAGTTTTGATCACGTGACTTTAGAGATGCTGCAGTGGTTGTAAATATGAGAACTATAGGCATCGATGTACAACCACAAAATTTCCATCGTTAAGCAAGACAATTGTTAAGTGAGTTCTGTCTCATTTTACAACATTTTGCCATGGTTGTTAAGTGAATCAACACTATTGTTAAACGAATCATGTCGTTAAGAAAAATTTGGCTTCCCCCATTGACTTTTCTTGTCAGAAGCCACCTTGGTGGTTTTCTTACTGACATCACACCCACAGATGAGTCTGTCATCTGCACCTCTATAACTGTCTGGTTTGGCTCTTCAACCCCACAGGACAGACACAGACTTCAGAGAGTAATTAGGACTGCAGAAAAAACAATCACTACCCACCTGCCTTCCATTGAGGACCCGTATACTGCAGGAGTCAACAAGAGGGCTGGAGCCTTGATGAGTGATATTTAGCTGGCCATGCCCCCTGGACACGCCCCCCCAAGATCAAACACAACCCTGATGTAGCCATCAAGGAAATCGAGTTTGACACCCCTGTTCTAGTCAAGTGTCCATTTTCCTTGTTCAAATGTTGAGCGTTCAAATGTCCAAAGTCCAAAGGCAGTCTGATTTAGGCCAGTGATATTTAGCACCCTCTGCCTTCAGATTACATCTTCCGGCTGCCATGGGTAGTTGCCCTAGGGCCTCCGGGGAACGAGTGTCATTTTTGAGGTTGTACTGATGTGTTGAAGGAATAGACCAGGGGTGTCAAACTAGCAGCCCGCGGGCTGGATGCGTCACACACAGGCCACGCCCATCCCAGCTCCGTGAATGGGAAAAACATCATAAAACGTCATGTGACAGCTATGCGACACAGCGAGTTTGACACCCGTGGAATAGGCTATAATCTACCACACTTGTCCAATGCCAGTTGGCGGATGTGATATGTCTTACTGACATACCATGACCCAATTAGAACCAACATCAGTGGAAGCATTTCTCTGCCATCCCTGATGATGTTGCCTAGCTGGGCAATGAAATGTCTTCAAGAAAACAACCAAGCTCAGAGAGCACCATGCAAAGGCCTGTTTTTCTGGGGTGCTGTCACCTCCAACCTCGGTTTCATGAAACCAAGTGCCATCTGAATCCCTTGAATTGGGATCTAATTGTGCAGGAAATGGTGTTCTTAGATCAAAGTAGCCAGGAGTGCAGTGACTGGGACAGAGGCATCCTTGAGAATGCCTGGGGAGGAAGGGGCTGGTCAGGAAAGGGGCTGTGAAAAAAAAAGAAAAGAAACGCAGCTCCCTTTCCTCTCTCTTTTTTCTCATTAAGTGGCGTTGCAGAACAATCTTCTTACCCAACACTGTCTGTCTGCTGTATGACAAATAGTCCATTTGAGCATGAAGGATTGAATAAACAGAGAGTCACATGCCAGGAGCTGTGTCATCCAGTCTTCCATCAGTCTGAAACGAAATTACATTATGCCGCACAGAAATACAGTAGCATTAAGAACCCTTTTAGTGTTCTCTATCTGCCCTTTGGCGGTTATCTTTCCACAGCAAGAACACAAGTAAAAGAAGGGTGATTCATGGCACGGAAAATGTACAGGACTGAACAACTCTCCCAGGCCAGTGTTTCTTAAGCTCAGCAACTTTAAGAGGCGTGGACTTCGACTCCCATAATTCCCCAGTGCGTTTATCCTAGAACTAAAGGAGATGCTGCGGCCTGGTACAAATAATCCTCAACTTACAGCAGTTTGTTAGTTTAGTGCGGTTTACTTTATCGTCATTGCACCTCGTACAACGAAATTAAATACCATCTTCAGTGTACATTATGACTATGAAAATAAACACAAACACACATCCTTCACATTCTGTACATTGAATTGAAAGCCTCTGATATTGCATTAATATTGCACTGTACAGTAGAATTCAATAGAGTTACTGCCCTGTTAATTGACCATTCGTAGTTATATCGGCACTGAAAAATGTGGCTTATGACTGTTTTTTAACTGTTACGATCTTTGCAGCATCCCCATGATCACGGGATCAACATTCAGATGCTTGACAAAACTGGTTCATAGTTATGGCTGTTGCCGTGTCCCAGGGGTCACGTGATCCCCTTTTGCGACCTTCTGGCAAGCAAAGTCAATGGGGAAGCCAGATTTATTTAACAACGGTGTTACTAACTTATCAACTGCAGCAATTCACTCAACAACTATGGGACGAAAAGTCGTAAAATGGGGCAACACTCACTTAACAAATGTCTCATTTAACAACAGGAATTTTGGGCTCAATTGTGGTCATAATACCTGCATTTTACTTCGTAATGTTGTTATAAACATACCCTTTTATTCAACAAGTGTTCTTTTTCAAAAATCATTTGGGGCAAAGTAGAGCTGGATGACAAGGAAATAGAAGTGCAGGTAGTCCTTGCATTAAAACCATTTGTTTGATTACCGTTCAAATTTTTAAAGGTACTGGAAAAAGTGATGTATGATTGATTTTCACACTTAGGATTGATGCAGGATCCCCACAGTCACATGACCAAACGTTGGGTGCTTGGCCACCTGCATGGATTTACGATGGTTGCACCCAGTTGGGATTTTTTGACAAGCAAAGTCAATGAAGAAACCAGATTTGCTTAGCAACCAAATGATTCACTAGTGACTCATTTAATAAACATGGCAAAAATGTGATATAATCGATCCTGATTCACTTAATAACTTAATAATAGCAATGGAAATTTTGAGCTCAGTTGTGTTTGTAAATTGAGGACTTACCTGTATTAAGCCACTAGTTTAATTCATTTAACAACTGTTCACATAAACGAGGGCACTGAAAAACAGTCCTCTCCCAACTGGCTCAGAATTCTGGTAGTCAGAATTAGGATGCTTGGCAATCAGCATGTATTTACAATGTTTGCATCATCCTGAAGTCACGTGACCACCATGTGGTCCAGGGGCCCTCCAACAGGCAAAGTCAATGGTGAAAGCCAGATTCACTTAACAATTCCGTGATTCACTTAACAAGTGTGGCAAAAAAGATCATGAAATCCAATGTGACTCCCTTAATGACCAGTTAGTGACAGAATTTTTGGTCTCAATTGTGGTCATAAGTCAAGAACTACCTGTGCCTGCAGGTACAATAGATATCCAAAGTTACCAGGTTTCCCAATTCATTGAGTCATGAGTTGTTTGTGGCTTGATTCAGACCAGATTTAACAAGGGCCACTTGGAGTGTAACCTTATGTATACATTCATATAAAATATTCTAGGTGGAATCTATCTCTGCAGCTTCAAATGGATTGTCACAGGCTTGTCATGAAGGACATCTTGAGATGGTTTGATTGCCCATCATTCCCAACCGTACTGATTTAGACACCTGGAGCTGTCGCCCAATGCAATGTTTGTCAATCTTGCAAATTTTAAAACGTGAGGATCTCAACTCCCAGAATTCCCCAGCCAGCATGCACTACGCCAAACGGACTTGCTGAAGATTGGTACCCTGGAACAAGCCCACCATTTAAGGATAAGGTAGCCTTGTGAAGGGCAAACTTGTCTTGTCTGAAAGTGATGATCTGCATTTCACTGTAGCTTGCTGCTGACTCTCTTGGCATCTAGTCCAACATTGAATGAACCCAGTGGTGTGTTTCAAAAAATGTTCATACTGGTTCGGAGCTTGCTTTGCTCGCGCATGCGCAGTGCTTAAACTCTGCCCTCTGAATCAAGGCTGATGAGCTGTGCAGGCGTACCTATCGCGCATGCACCCCAAACACACGAATCGTGCGTGCAGAGCTAAGAGATGGCTCTTCCCTGGTGAGCTGTGCTGTTGTTGTTTTTTAGCTCAGCTGAGGCGCAGCAATCTGCTCTGCCGTGCGAATCAGCCCAGCTAATAAGTGACAGAATATAGGACAGGTGAGAAGTAACAGCAAGGGTGAATGGGCGGGGCCAGTCAAAAGATTCCCTACCGGTTCTCCAAACCAGTCAAAATTTTCCCTACCGGTCCACCAGGACTGGTCAGAACCAGCTGAATACCACTTCTGAATGAAACCCATGCCAGATACATGACTGGTTAGTTTTGAAAAAAAAAAAACATTCTAAAGAGATGCCCACTTTAAATGGTGCGTAGGAAACGCATTGGTCCTGAAAGAGAACCCTGGCTTTGAACAGAAGACCCAAAAGACATTTAATTTTTTAATACCAAAATATGAGAAGCCAGTTTGGCATAGTGGTTAAGACATGAGGCAAGAGACTGGGAGGTCCTGAGTTCAAGTCCAGACTTAGGCATGAAAAGCCAGCTGGGCTATTCACCAGGTGATGATGGGTTCTAGTCCTGTCATGAAAGCCAGCTTGGGGCCTTTGGGCCAGTGCCCACTCCGTCAGCCCTAGAAAGGAAGCAGTGGCAAACCACTTACGAAAAACTTGCCAAGAAAACTGCAAGGACCTATCCAGGCAGCTTCTGGGAATCAGACACAATTGAACGGAAGAAAAAAAGAATCAAAATTCCTTTTGTAGAATGTTCTATAGATTGTGGTTTCAATGTTTGAACATAAAGCGCATAAATCTCTCGCTGCTCTGTACTCCCAACTGCAGACTCTGCTGCAGCCTCTCAGTATTTCAATATTCCCCACATTTCCAGCCTTCTTGCAAATGAAGATAATGCCAGATTATGCTTCTGGTTTGCAGGAAGCCAGTTCCCAATTGTTGTTTTAATTGGAAAAAAAAGTATTAAAAAAAAGGCTCAGGTGGAATGAGAAAATCTTTGCCAATACCTTTCTGCTTCCTTGCCTTTTTATAATTGAGAATAAGGTCTTTGCATTGTCAGGGGTAGCTTCCTATTTTCCTCCAAGCAGCTATAAAAATTCCAGACAAATTTTTTAAAAAGTTTCTTCGAGGTTGAAGTTTGCAAACCCCTTTTTTAGAAAAGTTGGGGGAGATCTCCTTTTCTGGGATTCTCTTATAATCGGGCTTTGGGATTTACAATGCAAAAGCTATCAGATGATCCAGTTTAGGCTTGGTTTAAGAAAGGGAGATTCACTATGCCAATATATTCTCAAAATCCATCTATCTTTCCTTGCTTAAGTAGTGTAAAGATAATTGTTTTAGTTTAAAAAGAAACTTGGTCTAATTCTAAAAATTCTTGGTTGAAATCAAAGGATATTAATCATACACTCAAATTTTGGATTAATTTCAGGAAGTCATTAGATGGTACAATATACCGAATCAATCTAGAAAACCAGGTTAATTTCATAAATTACACTTAACTCGAGGGTAAGCAAGTTGTGTGAACGCAACCATATTTGGCAATTAAGCAAAACTATGATGTGGGTTGGCTTTTGACTTGATGCAATATGTGAGCCCAGACATTACAGCTGGTAAATCACAGGTGATGATTTACTAGTATGAAATATGATTTTTGTCGCAGCTTCTTTACCCAGCCTTGGCAACAAAGGCCAGTTGTGTGAACCAACTCATAAATAAAAGCCAGACCAATTCTTGAATCGGCAGAAGAGGCAGAAGAATCTAGTTAGACTGGCCATCAACGCATTCAGCCAGGGTGCCACAGGTTAGGATCAAAAAAGCCAAGATTGTGGTCATCATGTGATCAAAGCTTTGCCTGGCTTTTACGTGCTTTTTAAAGTAGAACAGATTAGGAAACACCAAATTCATGAATGCTAAACTACTTTTATTATCAGTTTACAATAAAGAATATTGCAAGTCTGAATATATCTCCCCCTTCCGTGGTAGGATACAAATTTTTTTACTACCAGTTCGGTGGGCATGGCTTGGTGGGCATGGCATGGCTTGGTGGGTGTGGCTTGGTGGGCATGGCATGGCTTGGTGGGCGTGGCTTGGTGGGCATGGCATGGCTTGGTGGGTGTGGCTTGGTGGGCATGGCATGGCTTGGTGGGTGTGGCTTGGTGGGCATGGCAGGAGAAAGATACTGCAAAATCTCCATTCCCACCCCACTCCAGGGAGAAGGTTACCACTGGTCCTCCAAACTAAATCAGAATTTCCACTACCGGTTCTCCAGAACTGGTCAGAATATGCTGAATACCACCTCTATCCCCCTTGTTCCTTTGTCATCATAAAAACTAAGGAAGGTCAAGTCTGAGATGCATTTTCAAATTACATTTTTTGCCCAGACTCAACTTACTTTCATTTGGCCATTTGTCTTACTAGTAGTTTTTCCTCCTGTTCCTCAAGGTTATTCCTTCCTTCTGCTCATTATATTGCCATCTTGACTTTTTTTCTTTTTACCATACCATGGACAACCTCACATTCAACAAGTATGGAGTTATCACATCCGAATTTAAAAAAACCAAATTACCATTAAAGGGCAGTAGAGAGTTAGTTTTCTGTACCTTTTGCCTGTCCTCCAGAGGGTTTTAGTCTCCAGACAGCCTGGATCTGGAAACCTTGGTTAGATTAAAAATTGTATAGGTAATTCTGGAATTATGACTGGTCATTTAGTGATATTAAAAGTTGGACCTCCCAAAAGGTACTTATGACCCAATTCTGAAGTTATAATGGCTGGCCCTCCTTGTCCAGTGATATGACCCCATTTTGGACACTCAGCAGTTAACTTGCAAACTTGCATTTGCAGCAATCTATGATTTAATTTACAAAGTTTTTGCCAAAAAAAGTTGGTTTTCAGCAAAAATGCCCCATAGAAAACAATGGATACATTAACAGCAGCATTCATTTAATGATCTCAGCATTCGTTTTACAACTGTAGCAAAGAAGATTGTAAAATGGATTGACCTGCTTTATGATTGTCGTGACTTATGGCCGGGCAGACTCCACTAAGGTCGTAAGTCAAGAACTACCTGTATAGTGACCTCCATAGGTTCCATCCTGATGTGATCCTATCTGGAGCAAAATCCAATACTCCCAAGGCTAATTTTGGACTCCTAAGGCATGCTCATCAGTCTGGAACCCACATTACGTATCTGATATTAACACAGTTGAGAAAGTCCAGAAATATTTCACAAGAAGAGTTCTCCACTCCTCTACTTGTTGCAGAATACCTTATGTCACCAGACTTGAAACTCTAGACCTAGAAAAACTAGAACTACGCCGACTTCGGTCCGATCTTAGTATATAAAATCATACATTGCAATGTCCTACCTGTTAATGAATACTTCAGCTTCAACCATAACAATACAAGATCAAACAATAGATACAAACTCAAGGTTAATCGCACCAAACTTGATTGCAGGAAATACGACTTCAGCAACAGAGTGGTCAATATCTGGAATACTCTACCTGACTCTGTGGTTTCTTCCCCAAACCCCAAAAACTTTAACCTTAGACTTTCTATTATTGACCTCTCCCCTTTCCTAAGAGGTCTGTAGGGGGCGTGCATAAGCTCACCAACGTGCCTACCGTCCCTGTCCTATTGTTTCTTTTATTTTTTTAAATTTTTCTTATATGTATCCATATATTCATAACTATGAATAATGAATAATGAATGTTTTTACTTATACCTATTATCTTGTAAGCAATTGACAAAAATAAATAAAATAAAATAAAATAAATAAATAAATAAATAAATAAATAAGCTAAGTTTGCTTTCCATCTTTCCCAACCTCAGGATCTTTTCCAATAAATCCTCTCTTCTCATTTGGTGGCCAGAGTATTTGAGCTTCAGCTTCAGTATCTATTCTTCTAAAAGACAGTTAGGCGGCCACTAGATGGTGGTAAAAAGAAGTAGAAAATGCTAATTTTTGCTGTGAAGTTGCCCTTTTTAGAGCACCAATGCTCTTAAATGACTTTATGGTTATGATTTTTATTTTTGAAGGCTTCTTCCCACTTCTTTTGGATCATCATTCATTGACTGGAATGCAATTTAAATCCACCTACAATGTCTCCAAAAAAATTCGTTGGCAGCTGTGGCTATAAGCGAGGCAGTTTGGCCTACTGGTTAAGGTTGCAGGTTAGAATGCGGGAGACTGTGAGTTCAAGGCCTACCTCAGCCAAGAAAGCCAGCTGAGTGACTTTGGACCAATCACCAGGAGATTATGAGTTTTAGTCCCGTTTTAGTCCCATTTTAGGCATGAAAGCCAACTGAGTGACTTTGGACCAGTCACTAGGAGATTGTGAGTTCTAGTTCTGCCTTAGGCATGAAAGCCAGCTGGGTGAATTTGCGCCAATTAGTTTTTCTTGGCTCAACTCGCCTCACAGGTTTGTTGTTGTGGAGAAAATAGGAGGAAGAAGGTATGTTAGAAATGTCCGCTGCTTTATATATAAAAATAACGAAGCAGAATACAAACAAATAAACAAATAAATAAGCAACCTGCTACTCAAAAAGGGTTGAGATTTAGAACTTTATGTCCATGAACAAGAGCTTGTCTGGTGGGGAATGACAGGAAAGGAAGAGTGGACTGGCAGTCCTCACAACTTTTAATTTTAAATGTCTACCCTTATTTTGTGTTTAGCTTTCATTGAGTAGTTCAGGAGGCCACTGTCACCTTCAGAAGGTTGAAGGTCCTCAATCCCAGAATGAGATTTTGCCATAACAGGCTGTGGGCAAATGAAGAGGACGAGTAAGTGATGTATTGGGGCCAGGCACAGAATAAGCCTCAAGAATTATTTGAGTTCGGTGCAAACTGACAGCTTTATCCTCTGTGCTTCTAAAAACTGAGACAACGTAAAAGCAGAAAATGTTTAGGTAAAAAGTGAAGTTAATCAGAAACTTCAAGTAGCACAGAAATTTCCAGTAACAGCAGGAAGTTAAATAATGTTTATTTTCTAGAAGTAGAAAATTAGAGAGCCAATTTGGTCTAGTGCAGGGGTCCCCAAACTTGGCAACTTTAAGACTTGTAGACTTCAGAATTCTGGGAGTTGAAGTCCACAAGTCTTAAAGTTACCAAGTTTGGAGACCTCTGCTCTAGACTAAGCCATACCCAAATCCCACAACCGTTCTTTGTATGTTTTAGTCTCCAGGCCTTTAATCGTCTTAGCTGCTCTTCTGCACTTTCCCCCAAAGTCTTAACATCTCATTGTTCGCTTCTCATCCAAGAAGCTTTTTCAGTTTGGGGCAACCGTGACCTGGATGACTGAGAAAATCCATAGACCTAAAGTTCTTTAAATTCATGTCCAAAACAGTTGAACCTCCGCCAGAATCGTTCTCTGCATGTGCTGAAGAGGCACAAGTCATTCAGCGCAAATCCTTTAAAACATGCACGAGTTGAAGTCCATAAGTCTTAAAGTTGCCAAGTTTGGAGACCTGGTCTGATGGATTAGGCACCAGGCTAGAAACCAGGAGACAGTGAGTTCTAGTCCTGTCTTAGACTGGCTGGATGGCTTTGGGCCAATCACCAGGAGACAGTGAGTTCAAGTTGTGACGCAGGAACGAAAGCAAGCTGGGTGACTTTTAGATCAGTCATTCTCTCTCAGCCCAGCCTCTCTCATGGGGTAGTTATGTGGAAAATAGGAGGAGAAAGGAGTCTTAGGAATGCTCATCATCTTGGGTTATTTATAAAAAAATAATTAAGATGGGGGAGAATGAATGAGGATGACTTGGGCATCTCATAGGGCATTGTGCCCTACGACTATTGTTGTATTGTACTGATGATGCTTGACTCTTGACGAATGTCTCTTTTCTTTTTATGTGAGAGCATTTGCACCAAGACAAATTCCTTGTGTGTCCAATCACACTTGGCCAATAAAGAATTATATATCTACATTCCTATATATCTATATATTCTGTATATCTATATCTTTTGTCTCATTAGATTCGATTTCTCTTGTACAACAGTTTGTTTAGTCACTGTTCAAAGTTAAAACGGCACTGAAAAATGTGACTTATGACTGTTTTTCACAGTTACAATCTTTGCAGGGTCCCCATGATCATGTGGTCAAAATTCGGACACTTGGCAACTGTTTCCTATTTATGACAGTTGCTGTGTCCCAAGGTCATGGGATCCCCTTTCTTGACAGGCAAAGTCAATGGGGAAGTCGGATTCACTTAACAACCTTGTTATTAAGTGAATAGCTGCATTGATTCATTTAACAACTGCGGCAAGAAAGGTCGTAAAATGGAGCAAAACTCATTTAATAAATGTCTCACTTAACAACAGAAATCTGGGGCTCAATAGTGATCATAAGTCAAGGACTACCTGTATTGTTTAAAGAATCTTACTGACGGTGAGAACAATCAACCAATGGAACAGAAGTTGCCCTCGGAAGTTGTGGGAGCTCCATCACTTAAGACTTTCAAGAAGAGATTGGACTGCCATTTGTCAGAAATGATGTAGGGTCTCCCGTTTGGGCAGGGGGGTTGGACTAGATGACCTACAAGGTCCCTTCCAACTCTGATTATCTGTTAGCATAAGGGTCTCCCTATTTCCCCTTTTCCATCACCTCAATTTTCTTTATTAAATATCATTAAGAAGAGGATGGGTTCCTGCAAATAAATCAAGCAGTGGTGCCTCACTACTGCCTCTTTTTTAGTTCAATTCGAAAAGGCAGCCATGTTGGCCTTCTTCCGGTATTATTTGTGTCTCCAGGTAGATTCAAAGACAGCTTTAGCACTGACACTGTGTGAAATAAATGCTAGAGTCGTTGCAGGTGTGCATGTGAGAATAGGAGCTCTGGACGAGTACGGATAGTCCTTGACTTAACCACCACAATTGACGCCCAAATTTCCTTTGCTAAGCAAGACAATTGTTAAGTGTGTTTTGCTTTTCCTGCCCAGTTAAGTGAATCTATCAGCATTCCAGAAAACCTCCACTCCAACAAAAAACTCCGAGACAGACATCTTTCAAAAGTTCTGTTTTATTTGGATAGTAAACTGGCATATCTGGGGACTCCCTCCAAACCTCTGGTAGTACAGGGCGAAACACATTATGAGATAAAGGAATTCCTCGATTCTAGATTACGCCGAGGACGATGACAATTTGGAAAGGCTACCGTTTTATGCTATTGTCAGAAGCTGCTTGGGTAAAAAAGTTGGGATATACAGGCAGATAGATTGATTAAACAATTTCATGTGGTATTCCCCAAATGTGCCAGTTTAGTATCCAAATAAACCAGAACTTTTGGGAAGTTCTGTCTGTCTTGGAGTTATTTGTCGGAGTGGAGGTTTTCTGGAACGCTGACAGAATAATTGCAGTTGTTAAGTTAGTAACATGGTTGATAAGTGAATTTGGCTTCCCGCTGTGCCAGTCAGACAGTGACTAAAAGGGATCGTGTGACACCAACCAACATAAATACATGCCAGTTGCCAAGCATCCGAATTTTGATCATGACACCATGGAGATGCTGCAATGGTCTTCCTAAGAGTGACCAACAGTCATCGGTGACTATTTTCACTGCTGTTATAACTTTGAACGGTCACTAAATGAATGATTGCAAGCCAAGGCCTGTCAGTATGGAATATTTATTTGCTTTAGGAAGAACCTGCATGTGGTCTTTCTGAGGCATGTAGTCTCTAGAACCTTCTGGAAAGAGAATGAAGAATGAGGAGCCAACCGCTTTTTCTAACTGATTTCAGAAGAGGCCCAGGGTAGGAGGGAAGACTTGTCAGTGCAGCTGTGTCCTTCCTTTTCTGGGAAGAAGACGGCCGCAGAGGATCGAATTTTCTTAGAGAAACTTTGTTCACCAGGAAATAAAACCTAATGATCATGAGGCTGCGAGAGAAGAGGGAGAAGCGTAATCCTCATACTCTAAAAGAATTGCAGACTAGACCACCCGCTCGGATGTGGCATGAAAAAAGGAGCACGTATGTTTCTGCTCCCACTAAGGCCAAAAGTAGTTTGGTTCCAGGAGCAACGACCTTTGAGGAGGTATCTCTTATGATCTGAAAGGATCCCCTGAAGATGTCTTTCTTCCACTTGCTTGGCTTTAAGTTGGACACCTTTAATTGTATTTGGGCTGCATTCCTATACATTTCTCCTTCCCTCCCTCCTGGCTATTTGTCATCTGTCTGTCTGTCTATCTATACATATCTGTCTATGTTTCTGTCTGTCTGGACTGCCATCTGTCAGAAACCGCGTAGGATCTGCTGCTTGGGCGGGGGTGGGGGTGGATTAGATGACCTACAAGGTCCCTTCCCTTGTTATTCTGATTCTCTTTTTCTCATCTCTCATCTTATCTATCTTATCTAATATGCCGTCTATCTCATTGGTAAAGTGACTCTGGGCAGCTTACAAAATGATAAAGAGATAATTATAAAAACAATAAAAAATAGGAATGCTTAAATAGGAACTAAAAACTAAAGGCCTGGGCAAGGCCAAGGCCTTCTTTCTACCCAGTTAGTCACCTCTAGTGAAGGCCCAAGTCTGCCAGCAAAGCCAGGTGTTAAGGCCAGTAGTGGGCCTCAAAAACTTTTACTACCAGTTTTGTGGGTGTAGCTTGGTGGATGTGGCTTGATGGGCATGGCAGTTGCTGCAAAATCCCCCTTCCCTCCCCACCCCACTAACCTGATTTCCAGCTCCGTTCTCCTGGGCAGGGCAACCAAAGAAGACCCAGCCAATCAGCTGGGACTCGGGAGGCAGAGAATAGATGGGATGTGGCCAGTCAGAGATGGTATTTGCCAATTCTCTGAACTACTCAAAATTTCCGCTACCGGTTCTCCAGAACTGGCTGAAGACCACCTGTGTTTAAGGCCCTTTTGGAAGACCAAAAGTGTGGGGACAGATTTCAGCTCCAGCAGCAGAAGGTTCCACAGGGTGGTGGGGTCCATGGTGGAAAAGGTCCTTCTCCTGGATCCTTACTTAAAATTCCTTGAGACTTAGAGCTTGTAGCAAGCCTCTTCCACTGGAGCAAGAGGAGTGGGCTAATCATCCTATTAGGGTGGGATGCCTCCTCAGATACCCTGCACCCATTGCCATGAAGTGCTTTAAAGATAACGACCAACATCTTGAATTGGACCGTGGCAACAATAGCTTCCAAATACTTGTCAATGCTACCCCCTTGTGGAGTGTATTGCAGTAATCCAGCCAATAAATGACCAGGGCATGAATGACCGTGTGCAGGGCCTCACAATACAGGATCCTCACTTACCTAGGAGTAAGCATCATTGGACTCAATGGGACACCTGAGTAGCTATGCCCAGAATGTACAGTTGGTCACTACTGTTTGCTTATATCAGTTACTGATACAGCCTAGCTACTAGTTTGAAGTCATTGTTGAGCCAACTTTCTATCATCCTTGATGGCTGGCCAGTTAAAACTGGTAAAACCAGTGACCCCAAAACACTTTATATGGGGTAACTAGCAGAGTGTGGTCCAAAACATTAAGGTGTCAACTAAGATAGTACCTCCAAAGGCCGTTATCTATCTTTTATGTCCATCACACATAAAACAAAATGGCCAGAGCTTCAATCCCCTCTTGTAGCTTTTATCTTGGGTACTGGAGCAACTGCTGTGGTCAACCAAGCACCTCTTTATCCTGTGTTGTCAGGTCCTTTAAAGATTCCCATTGTTGCTTTGATATCATTCAAATAAACTTACCCTGAAGCAGGGTAAATAGCTTGGGGAAATAGCTTGGGGACTTAACAATATTTGTAATTATGGGTATTTTTCAAGCTTTAATGAAATTTTCAAGCTTTAATGAAATTTTCTGAAATGTTTATTTTAGGATCTCAGTTCCTTTGCCATGCCGTTCCTGGATGGAGATATGGATGGGTCTGAGAAACATGCTTCGCGAAAGGTAGGGACCTTCAGATGCCCTTTGGAAAACCAAATTAAGGAACTCAAAGAATGTTGTGTTATTTATTATTTATTTATTAAACTTGTATGCTGCCCATCTTGCCAGAGACGATCCTAGGCAGCCTACAGACTTTCAATTAAGATGCACTGTAAAACATTAGAAACAATGAATAAGGATCAAACATTTAAAATTCAGTTGAAATTAAATTAACCAGGGTGGAGAGCAAAGTGTGCCCAGGGAGCAAAGTGTACCCAGAAAGGAAACCCTGTGTCACCTTCTCCACTAGCCACCTCATGGCTATGGGTGCCATTTTCAGTTTCCAATTAATTAACGGAACGGGTTGCCTCTAGAAATTGCAGTTGCTTCTATACTGGAGGTTTTTAAGAAGAGACTGGACAGCCACTTGTCCGAAATGGTTTATAGCAGGGGTATCAAATTTGATTTCATTGAGGGCCTTATCAGAGTTGTGTTTGACCTCGTGTGTGTGTGTGTGTGTGTGTGTGGCCGGGGTGGGTGTGACTAGCTCGATGTCACTCATGTCAGCTCGACACCACTTGTTTTCAGCTGTGATGGCCTACTGCAGCCCTGTGCCGGTGAAAATGGAGCTTGGAGGGGCCACATACGAGCTCCATTTTTTGCTGGCAGAGGGCTGCAGGAGGCCATGCAGCCAAAAATGGAACCTGGGAGGGCCACATGCGCCGCTCCCGAGCTTCGTTTTTGCTGGCACAGGCAACGCGGGCCGGTCCTTTGCTGTTTCCAGGGCGGCCCCTTAGGCCAGTTCTTAGCATCCCACGGGTCGGATCAGACCCTCGGACCTTGAGTGTGACTCCCCTGGTTTATAGAGTTTCCTACCTGAGTAGAGGGTTGGACAAGAAAGGTCCCTTTCAGCTCTGCTATTCTGTTATTCCATATTAAAGGTGGGCTCTACATTTAAGAGTAAATAAGTAATATTTATTTGGGTGACTTTGGGCTGGTCCTTCTCTCTCAGCCCTGGGAAGCAGGCAGTGGCAAACTACTTCCAAAAAGCTTTGCCAAGAAAACTGGAGGGAGGAGGAGTTGTTCAAGCAGTCTCAAGAGTGATTTAAAAGAGAAAGATCTAGATCTCTCTCCATTCCCATTGTTCTTTATTTCATAAGCTCTTTGCTCCGCCAGCATCGGGAAAGCCACCCAATTAAAAAAGCTGCTCATTAAGTACCATTGGAAAGACCGAAAACAAGCAGAGGCTTTCAGTTCTCCAGAACTATATTTATCCCTCTCACCATAATCAGTTTCTCAAATAAACTTCCAAATATCTCATGAACTACTGACCAATTGCTCAGCCGTGTCTTCCCAAGAAAGCTTCTTATGACACACTGAGACTGCATTATGGGATAGAGCGGAGATTTTTTTATAAGCAGAAAATGATTAAGTACACACAAAAAAAGAATAATGGTCAGCTGCAATGAAAGAAATGGAGAAGCAAGCGAGCAACCAGCTATGCACCAATCTCATAGAACACTGAAGCTGTGGAGAAGTCAGATCTTCTGAAAACAGGCCATGTGTTAGTGAATTCTGATCCAGTGCGGGTTTTTTGGGGGGAGATTCCTTCCTCTAGCACAGGGCTGTCAAACCCGCGGCCCGCGGGCCAGATATGTCACGTGCTGGCCACGCCCACACCCGATTTAGCAAAGGGGGAAAAAGTCCCAATACATCATGTGACACTGCCGTGGTGATGCGAGTTTGACACCCCTGCTCTAGCAGGTGTGGTGAAACAAAACCCGAATGGGTCTGTTCTTCAAACCAGTTTTTCTCCAGCCAGCTGGTTAGTCTGTGGGAATGTTATGTTAACCTGGATTAAACTTTGATCTGATTCTTTGTAATATTGTATTGAAATGAAAATGAATACAAGTGGCCCCTGGCGCAAAATTTCCATTGTTAAGCAAGACACTTGTTAAGTGAGTTTTGCCCAGTGGTGGGATGCAAATAATTTAACAACCGGTTCACCCAGAGTCAGGTTGGCCATTGTGAGAGGCATGCCATCCCATCCTCCAGCTCTGCCACATATCCTGGATGAGCCTCCCATGATGGCCAACCTGAGCCTGGGCAAAACGGTTGTTAAATTACCCCCACTTCCCATTGTCAAAATGGATCCTGGGCGCTGTGCTGCAATGGAGAGAAAGAAAATGGAGCTGCCAGTGTGAGGGAAGGAGGAGGCTGCTTTCTCTCTTTCTTCTCCCTGCTTCTCCTCCTTCCCTTATGCGGTCCACTCCGTTTCCTGTTTCCTACGTCACAGAGCTTGCCCCCACATCACCGCCCAGATGCCCTCATTTCTTCCAAGTATTTCTTTGCCTACCTAATTTCCAACTCCGTCGTGTTTCTCGCCTTCGTGTGCAGGGGTAAAAATTTGTGGGACTACAAGAAAAAGTTTAATCAAAATTCCAACTTTGCGGTATTTTTATTTTTTTGTGTGTGTGAAAAATTGGAATTGATTGATTCAACTTTTTTTTTTTTTAGTCCCACAAACTTTTGTTTCCCTGAACACAACAGCGAGAAACACGACGGAGTTGGAAATCAGGTTAGCAAAGAAATGCTTGGGGGACGCTAGGGCATCTGGGTGACAGGCACTGAAATGGGCGAGCAGGAGGCCGAAGCGAGTGGACGGCCAAGGCAAGGTGAGACAAGGAGTGGCTGGGAGGGGAGGGGCGAGGCGAGGCAAGGCTGGGCAAGGGAGGCAAATGCACTGCATATGACCAGAGGGAGCATCCAGCCGGGGCAGGCTGAGGCACTGTGGGCTGGAGGGATTGAACTGGATGCTATTCAGCTAGTTTGCTGAACTCCACAGAAAATTAGCTACTGGTTCTACTGAATTGATGCGAACCAGCTGAATCCCACCACTGGTTTTGCCCCATTTTACAACCTTTCTTGCCATAGTTGTTAAGTGAATAACTGCAGTTGTTAAGTTAATAACATGGTTATCAAATGAAGCTGGCTTCCCCACTGACTTTGCTTCTCAGAAGGTCACAAAATGGGATCACTTGATCCTGGGACATAGCAACTGTCATAAATACTTGCCAGTGGCCAAGCATATGAATTTTGATCACGTGACCATGAGGATGCTACAATAGTTATAAGTGTGAAAACCAGTCATAAGTCACTTTTTTCTGTGCCATTGTAACTTTGAATGGTCACTAAACAAATGTACCGGTATTTCTCCTGAGGAAGCCATGCGTGCATTTGGAAGGGTAACATTTAAAATCCAGTTGATCTGGTGTTCCTTTTTAAAAAAAACCTCTTGTGACAACTTCAAGAAAAATTCCAGGAGCAATTTTTCTGTCTGGTGTTAATGTTTTCCAGGATCCATTGATTTCACAAGTAGATTAATTTAGCAGCTGAAATTGGCTGAAGTACAGTGGAGCTGACTCACATCTACCATAGTGCGACTTTTTAGGGTTTTTACAATCTAATTGAGAGCGGAAAAGACTACTGTATTTAGCAAAGGACATTCCAGGTCCTTAAAAGGTTGGCATTTCACCCACTCTGCTTCTTGATGCTATTCTGTGTTCTTATCTATGATGTAAAGCCACTATCCCTTGGGTTGGAATTTAATGCTTTAATTTTTCCTAATCAAAAGCTAAAAGAAAAATTATGAAGCCACTGATGAGATGAGTCTGTATGCACAGATGAAGTTCTGCCTATAGTTGCCAGTGAAAATGTATAGCTAGGCGTCTTCATGATGTTTTTATCACTTTATTCCTGATTAACTTACTTCTAAAAAGCTTGTGCAGAAATTTTTGGGACCAAAGCAAGATTTTGTAAGAGGAGATGAATATTCAAATAACTGTATGCACTGAGGCACATACCAATTGTAAGCTATCACATATATCAAACATCAAGTTGTGGAAGGAAGTCTTAGTATAGGAAGAGCCCATCAACCCTTATCTCCAGGTCCCTTAGACCTCCATTCCCTTCTCTGCAGCTCCGCATGGCCAAGAGCAAGGAGTTGACTTATTGTTCCAACATTTGAAGAAATGTTCCATGGTGGTGCAGTGGTTAGAATACAGTACTGCAGCTATCCTACTGCCTGCTGGCTGCTTGTAATTTGGCTATTCGATCCTGACTGGCTCAAGGTTGACTCAGCCTTCCATTCTTCTGAGGTGGTAAAATGAGGACCCAGATTATTGGGGGCAATAGGCTGACTCTGTAAACTGCTTAGAGAGGGCTGGAAAGCACTGTGAAGTGGTAAATAAGTCTGAAGGCTGTGCTATTGCTTCTTCTGTTCTAGAATACTACGAAATATCTTGTAACAACAGTGTGGAGTAGGTTTGGGTGTTAGTCCTGGGCAAGATGCTACAATTTTTTTGCTAGATGGTTCTTAAAGTGAGATCAATGCTTTTGCTTCCAAGTGAAGTGGGGAAATTCAAGGAGGGTCTTACTGAAGTATGGGTTTGTCAGAATGTTTGGATTTTCCTCAAAAGAGAAGAATGGGGGGGCAGATGAAGAAGAAGTCCCCACAAAGGTTCAGCATACGCTAAAAGAAGAGCAGTACAAATAGATGTTCTGCTGCCCACATGAAGGGTCTTGATAGAAAGATGACCCATCTCCTAAAATAAGAGGGCGAGAGTAGAGCTGCAAAAGTAATATACCATATTTTTCGGACTGTAAGACACACCTTGGTTTAAATGAGGAAAACAAGAAAAAAATAGTTTTGCCTCCACATGTCCTTTTGTTGCCCTCCCCGGTGTCCAGAAGCACTCTGCAGGCCAAAAATGGGCCCGTTTTTGGTCTCCCAAACCCTCCACACATCCCGTTTTTGCCCTCCGGTGAGACTGAAAATGGGACATGCGGAGCCCGTTTTTGGCCTGCAAAGTGCTTCTGGATGCTGGGGAGGGCAAAAACAGGATGCGTGGAGGGTTTGGGAGGCCAAAAACGGGTGCATATTTGCTCTATAAGACGCACAAACATTTCCACCCACTTTTTTTTGTGGTGGGGGGGGAAGTTTGTCTTATAGTCTGAAAAATATGGTAGATGTTGTAATTCTTAAAGCTACGGTGTTCAGATAGTCCTCAATTTGTGGCCATTCGTTCAGTTACAACTATACTGAAAAAAGTGACTTACGATTGTTTCTTGCATTTATCACTGCTACAGCATCCCTATAGTCCCATGATTCTTTCGGGCACTTGGCAATCAGCATGTCTTTATAATGGATGCAGGGTCCCAGGGTCAGATGATCACTGTTAGAGACCTTCCCAGCTGGCTAGGAAGTCAGTAAGAGGAAGCCAGATTTGCTTAACAACAATGGACAAAAAGGTCATAAAATCAGGTACAGTCAAATGATGACCACATCGCAGTAGAAGGTGCAGTTCCAATTGTAATTGTAAGTTGAGGACAGCTGAAAAGTGTTGCGCGCAGGTGCGCAGCGTTTGAAAAGCCTCTTTTTTCCTGCTTTTTCAACCTCAGCCGTGCCGCGCAAAGCAGCTGAGGTTGAAAAAACAGGAAATAAAGGACAGGTAAGAGCCCAGGCGGGTGGGTGGGCCAAACAGCAGCAGACACAGAACCAGTTCAGTGTTTGCTGCTCTTCAGAGATACTGATTCTATAGAGCCGGACAGAACCGGTAGCATCCCACCCTTGGTATTGTCATTCAAATATGAAGAAATTTCAGGATGGCCTAATTTTCCCCAGTCCGGTACTTTCAGTTGGCCGTGTGGATTGGGAATTCTGGGAGTTGGACTTCAGCTGTCTCAAGAGCCTCCACTTAAGGACATCTCCATTCAAACATACTTTGCAATGCATATTAAAAAGGAACATACATCTCTTATGCGGTTGCAGCTGCCATCTTGACCTTTTTGACCCACAATGCCCTAGAAATACTGCTATATTTTAATAAATTTGCTCTTTTTATGTTTTTTGAAAATTAAAGTGTGAGGACCGTCTCTCTAGGAAATGTATATGAGTGAAGGCCCTTGCATAGCAAGAGGGGTTGATTTCAGAGCTGTTTGGTTATTGTGTTAAAATGATAATTTTCACCAATTTAAAGGCATCTTTCCTGAGGTCTTCTCTCAGACTAGGCTCCCAATATCAGCCTGGTATTTAATGTTTTAGTTATAAATTTTTAATTTTGCACAAAGAAAGATTAAATGAAATCAAATTAAAATGATGTGATTTGGTCAGTATGGATTTGCCATGAAAGAAAAATTTTGGGAGGAAGTTTATATCGGATACATGCTGATAGCTGGAGGTCTGAATATTATGGAATACATGTTACCTATGGAGTCTTTAGTGCTGTCTGGCTGTTTTCTTGCAGACATTTCATTCAGTGAATATGTTACCTAGTTTAGTAATGAAATGTTTGCAAGGAAACAACCAAGCTCAAAGCACCAAGGATCCCCAGTTCAATCCTGAAATATTCTCTTCTATTGCTAGAATACAGAATATAAAATAACAGAGTTGGAAGGGACCTTCGACTAGAAGTCTTCTAGTCGAATTCCACCCAAGCAGGAGATCCTATACCAGTCCGTTTAACCTCTTCTTAACCTCCAGTGTTGGAGCATCCACAACTTCTGGGGATAAGCTGTTCCACTAATCAAGTGTAGTCACTGTCAGGAAATTTCTCCTCAGTTCTAGGTTGGATTTCTCTTTGATAACTTTCCATCTGTTAGTTCTTGTCTTGTCTTCAGGTATTTTGGAAAATAGGTTGTCCCACTCTTCTTTGTGGCAGCCTCTCAAATACATATTATCTGTATTATCTTTAAAGCCCAATGTTGCATAGAATTTAGTTGTCTAAGAAGCCATCTGCCTTCCATCATTCTTTGCTCATCCTATATGATTGGACCACTTGCTTTAGATCCTGCCAATTAAGTAATATCATCTAGAGGGACCTAGGAAGGAGGCCTTATCTATAACAGTGACTGGGCTCTGGAGCAGCATTCTTTGCCCCTCCCTCTTCCTACCTTCAAGCCAGGGGTGGAATTCTACCAGTTTGGACCAGTTCTATAGAACCAGTTGTTACGATTCTGTGCAGTTCAGAGAACTGGCAAATCGTGTCCCTGGCTGGCCCCTCCCTCTCCGTCTGCCCCTCCCCTCCTTGCCCAGTCAGTCCTTATCACGCATGCGCCACATCGCATGTATGCCCGACATCGCTGGCTGTATTCTCCCCCGCCCAGTCACTCATTAAGGTATTTCTTTTTTTTCTTTTCCTCCCAATGATCAGCTGTTCCGACGATCGGCTGTGCCGGAATCTCTCGCTGTCTTACTGCTTCATCCAGGAGGCTTCCCTGAGGCCCAGGAGGCAAAAAGGGGCGCATGGAGGGGGTGTACTCCCCCCGTGCTCCATTTTTTTGCCTTTTTGAGCCTCAGGGAAGTTTCCTGGGTGCAAAAATGCCCCCCACCCCCCAGGAGGCTTCCCTGAGGCCCAGGAGACCCAAAAAACAGAGTGCGGGGGGAGGGTTACTGCAAAAAAAAAAGGCACGCCCACCTAGCCACGTCTACAGAACTGTTTGTTAAAAAGTTGGAATCCCACCCTTGCTTCAAGCATGCCCTAAACATGTGGTTCTTCCTTCAGGCCTTGGGTGGGGAGTGACTAGTGGACTCTTTGAAGTTTGGGAGTGACTGGACTTTTTCTAAAAAAAATTGTTCCTGGAGGTAATTATGTGAGTTAAATGTTTAATATTATGAGACTGTTTCTAACTTGGTGAAGCTATTTGGAATCAGTTTTGGGGCCAGACAGCCTAGAAGAGGGAGGTGGGGAGGGAGGAGATGAGATGATTGATCTGATCTCTTTCTGTGACCTTGAAGTGGGGAATTAAGGTATGTCTGTTCTGTTTGATTCAAAGGAATCCAGCTGGCAGCATCCATGAGGTTGATAAAAAGAGGAAGATGGTAGATGCTTTGTTTGTGTTCATAAATAATTTCTCATTCAAAAATTGCTCTTGCCACATGTCCTGTAGAGAAATATCCATTCTTTGGATGTCCTCAAAGAATTCATCCTAGATGACAAATCTTTGGGTAATGGTGCTCCAGGCTTTTTAAAAAAAGGCTTTGAAACTCAGTCAAAATGGGCTGGTCTCCAACCTTTAAGCCCCATCAATCCAGCTATCCTTCTATGTGCCAACAACAACAACTACAACAACAACCCTCAGATCAAGTCCTGTCTTAGATCTCAAACGAATCTTACTTTTTGGCTGCCCCTCAGATTTTCTTTCTGAGAACTTGGATGGCGGATGTTGCATGGGATTTTTTTTCTCATAAATACTGAACAAGAACCAAAATACACTCTACCTGGGAAATCTTAGAAAGTGTGTTTGTGTACATGTGTATGTGTGTGTGTACTAGAATATACCGTATTCCCTAGGTATGTGCATACACACGTGT
Organism: Notechis scutatus; assembly: GCF_049901735.1. NCBI lineage: Eukaryota > Metazoa > Chordata > Lepidosauria > Squamata > Elapidae > Notechis > Notechis scutatus. The sequence goes on along the minus strand of NC_142025.1, from coordinate 7,381,796 downwards.
GTGTGCGCGCACACACACACACACTGGAAAGAGAGCTTAACAAAACCTATATAATCATTGTTTCTTGTTCATGTGGATGGTACTCTGGAGAAAAGACAGAGAATTAGAAGTTGAAGCTGAAGGTGGTGATAACAGAGAGACACAAGAGCTCTTTGATTTTTGCTTATTTTTAGCTCCTGACCCTGATTTAATATTTCCCATTGATAGATTGCCTTTTATAGAAAAAAACTGCATGTGGCCTTAGGTTTTCCAAATGACACATTACTTTCTTGATCCCAGTGTCTCTGTAACTTTTGTTATATCCTTGAGAACAGTAGTTGTTGAGAACTGGATTTTTGCACAGACAAATAATATTGTTTAAGAAGTGCAACATACAATGACCAAAAGATGGTAGATTTTGTACATACATAATAAAGCCTTGCACTTGGAAGCTGAAATAGAATAAGGTGATATTTGTTTTTTTAATTGTGTTAATTGAGAAAGTGTGCAGAGAAGAGCAACAACTATGATAAAGCATCAGCACAGAGGTGGTATTCAGCAGGTTCTGATCAGTTCTGGAGAACTGATAGTGGAAATTTTGAGTAGTTCAGAGAATCAGCAAATCCCACCTCTGACTGGAGACTATACAGTATCCTTCCCCTGCCATGCCCACCAAGCCATGTCCACAGAACCGGCAGTAAAATTTTTTGAATCCCACTACTGATCAATAGGCTAAATTATATAACAAATAGTTGAAGGAGCTAGGTATGACTAGCCTAAAGAAGAGAAGTATAGGGGTGGGCAGGACCTGATAACTGTCTTCCAATATTTGAGGGGATTCTCTAAAGCACCAGAGGGCAGGACAAGAAGTTATGGGTGGAAGCTTGTTAAGAAGAGATCCAGCCTAGAGTTCAGGACAAATTTCCTGACAATGAGAACAATTATCAATAGAATAATTTCAGGGCTGCTGGGGGTTCGGAAGAGCACCCATCTAAGTTTCTGTGCAGTTTGAAGAACCCCCAAATCCCACTCCTGGCTGGCCCCGCCCGCCCTGCCCTGCCCCTCCCCTCCCAGGAGTCCCAACCGGGCCTGTTTTGGATGCAGGCAAGTGCAGGGCGCGCACGGAGGCTCAGGGAGGGTGAAAAACGGGCCTCCTGGAAGTTCAGGAAGGCTGGAAATGGGCCCGTTTCCAGCTTCCAGAAAGCCTCCGGAACCCAGGAAGCCTGTTTTCGCCCTCCCGGAGGCTCAAGGAAAGCATCTGAAGCCCAGGGAGGGCAACCCCATGGTGCAGGAGGCCAACTAGGCCACACGCCCACCACGGCCACACCCACTCAGCAGCCAGGCAGAGAACCCTTTGCTAAAAACTTTGAAACCCACCCCTGAACAGTTTGCCTCTCAGAGTTGTGGGTGCTTCATTAATGGATGTTTTAAAAAATAGTTTGGACAACCTTTTGATTAGGATAATATAAGGTCTTCCTGCCTTGAGTCACAAGGTCCTTCCAGCCCTATGATTCTGTATTCTATGATTCTATTAATTCCCAATATTTCAACTCAACACTTTTTTTTTTTTCCTTTGTAGACAGAAGACAGCTACAATTCAGGGAGCCCCTCCAAAGGAATCTTCTCAAAGGGGTTCCAGAACCGACCTTCCAGTCCGTCTTCGGCTCCTGTCAAGTCTAAACATAGTCCAGGCTCACCCAAAACGGTGTTTCCCTTCCCATACCAGGAATCACCACCTCGCTCCCCTCGACGCATGAGCTTCAGTGGGATTTTCAGGTCGTCTTCAAAAGACTCTTCCTCCTCTGGCTCTAACCCTTCCACCTCCCCTGGAGGAATCAAGTTCTTCTCCAGATCAAGAAAAAGTAAGTCATTGATCCTATTTTTCCCTTAAGAGCTTTGCTCTGGTTTCTTCACCTGCTGTATGAAAGTAGGGGAAAACAGAACAGATGTGCAATAGCTTGTATTCTGAATTTGAGCTTCTTGGTTTAATGGGTGGGATCCTTCTCTTGTCATCAGTAGAGATGTACATTTGTGGTTGAGGTGGACCAGCATCCCTCTGCTGTGATTGGGGACAATCCATGGAAGAAAATGTGCTGGCTCCTGCAAACTATCTTGGAACTTTGCTGCTCAATTTCTATTCCTTCTTTCCTCCTTCTCCTCCTTTCTGTACAAAGGCGCAAAGGATCAGGACCATTCAATTGTGGTTCAGTAGATTTATTGCACAAGCCCTATACACAAGGATCCAGTCACCTAAAGTGCAGTATAAAATTGGCTCCAGTGGAATTTAAGAGTGGTTGGAATTGGATCATTGTGGGGATGTAACGATTCTAAGCTGATAACATGTTTAACTCCACCATCACCACCCAGTTCCGCCTGTTCTTCTCCTACATCTTGCCTTTTTATCAACAAGTACATACAAAAGCTGAGGTGATATTGAATTTGGGAACTTTCGGCCTATTGAATCCTTGACTAGTATCCAGTGATTTGACCTTAATGACTGCAGTATAAATTAGCAATGTTTCCCAGATGTTTATAATGACGACTAATTATGATAGCTGCATGCTATTTCTGGGTCACAGTTAGCATATCTTGCCTCTAGGTAGCGGTGCAGTTAGTCCTCGACTTATGACCATCACGAAGACCAGAGTTTCAGTTGCTAAGCAAGGCGGTTGAGTTGTTATAATTAAATTATAACGTTATAATTTAATTATTAATGTATAAATTATATATTTTTGCCATAATTGTTAAGAAAACCACTGCAATTGTTAAATGAATCACATGGTCATAAAGTGAATCTTCCTTCCCCTAGTGACTTTGCTTGTCAGAAACCAGCTGGAAAGGTTGCAAATATTGATTATATGCCCGAAGGTACAGCAATAGTTATACATACATTGCTGATTTGCCAAATGCCTGAATTTTGATCATGTCACTGTAACTTCAAATGGTTGCTAAATGAATGGTTGTAAGTCAAGGACTACCTGTGTTAAGGGAACAGTGTGTCTGCCATAGGACATGTTGTCTTCAATGGCCCAATGCTGACTCCAAACTTGCAGTTATGTGAGCATCAGAGAACCCAATGTTGGCTAGTATGCATATCCAAGGGGATTTTGTTGTTGTTTGTGTTCTTCATTGTAAATACTTGCTGCCTTCTTTGCCCTCCAGCTTTGAGTTTGTTATTCATTCACTTGACATTTCCAAGCTAAAAGCATTTGTAATCTACTATTGATAAGAGCAAAGCAGAGGAGGAGGGTGATGGATTTACAGCCCCTTATGCAAGGCTTGCAAATTCATTGAACTGTAGTGTGGCAAAGCATGTTAGTAGAAAAGAGCTGCGGTTCTCATAGTGTCTTGTGTGTTACTTCTGCACTTCTGGCTAATCTGGGTTACATCTCCAAAAAAAAAAAATCCCAGGAGAAATTTTGCTTGATTAGGTTGGCCTTTAATTGGATGCATGTTGGCTTCTTTTCCTGGTTATTCAAAGAGAAAATTTGCTGGATTAATCTGTAAACATGAGCTTCCAATCTTGGTTTGCTTTAGACTCCAGAGTATTACATTAATACATTAACTGACCAGCTTTTCTAAATCTTTCCTTAAAAATGTATGTATTTATTTGAAAAAAATTGAATGGCTAGCCACTTTAAACAACTCTTGAGTGCCTACAATACCTTTAGTGCATATCCAGAAAGATACAAATTGAGAGTAAGCAGTTTAAAGAATTATGTATGTGACTTAATTAGAAAACTATTTTGCATGATCAAACCTGGAATGGAAGGAAGATGCAAACGAGAGAATAATTTCCATCAGAATCAGAAAGCTTAAATGACTCTAGAAAACAGTTCCCATCAGTGTATCTTTACATTGTATATTTATAGAGTTTCTGATTAATCACCATGCCAGCTACAAAGCACTTAAGGAGACAAATGTAAGAATAGTAATAAAAGCAGAAGAAATTCTGCAATATGAATTTATTTGGATTGGCTGCAGTATAGTAAAGGGCAGTTAGACCTGCAGGATGATAGCAACCTGATGCCAAATTCTCTCTCTCTCTCTCTCTCTCTCTCTCTCTCCTCTCACTCCCTCCCCCTCCTCTCTCATTTTCTTCCATCTCATGGTACTATTATTACAACCTTACATTGCATTGATGATGCTAGGTAGTTTGGTAATGAAATGTCTGCAAGAAAATAAACAATCATTCCACGCTTTCTTTTACATTTTAGTTAATATGGAATATGATAGAGATATTACTGTATGGAGAAAGATTAACATTGAAAGATGACATACTTGGATTAATTTCAGGTTGGGCTTGGAAAGTTAGTTTAAAATCTTGCAAAGCCACTAATTCCTAGTGGTGACTTCCAGCTTCCAACCAGCATAGAAATATAAACACACCTCATATATTATAGTAAGCGAGATGGCTCAAGATTATTGCTATAAAGTGACTTTTTCTGTATCTTACAATTCTCCAAACAGAAGTTTAATATGGTCTGCTCTTCAAATTTACACCTTAAGATGGTGCTGTTTCTTGTATGTTCCTGTTTTCTGTTGACCAGTTTCAGGCTTCTAAACTACTGACTTCTAGAGGACATTCAGAACTCTGGTCTCCTTGGCATTTCATACAGAAGTCAGAGGTCCTAGGTGGTCTCTGGTTGTTTTTTGCAAAAGTTTTATTACCCAAAATAGGTAACTTTATCAGTGCTAGTCCCGAGCACTGCAGACATTTCATTATCCCAACTAGGTAAACACCGTCTGGTGCTAGTCCTAAGCTCAGAGAGCACCAAGGATTCCACATTTCATCCCTGAGCTTCAAATATTAACCCAAAAGTGCTTTTTCAAAAGGCAACTGGATTTTGTTTTATCTTAAGAAAAACAAAGTCCTTTTACCCTTTGAAAAAGCACCTTTGGGGCAACCATGACCTGGATGACTGAGAATCTCCGTAGACATACAAATTATCCTTTATTGATTCAGGAGTCAAGCTGATGCTTCAGTCCCTGTTCAAGAATCTTTGTAAACATGTACATTAATCTAATAGGAACACAAAACCATATTCCACTCAGTAAAATTGATATCTGTGTGGAAAGATTGAAGATTAATTTATTTTATTAGTTTATTACTTTATAGATATGTTTGTTTATTACCCAGATGCTTCTCATGGATAAATAGGAGAAATTTCTACCCATAACTGGCTTTTTGGAAACAGTAGAGGAAAGTGTCAAAAGGAACCAAGATGCTGTATTTGCTTTTAGTAATTTGATTTGTCAATTTAAGATGGTTTTTCCCAAACATGATTCTTTGCAGACATTTGGGGGGAGTGTAAAAAATCCAGAATACATAGCCAACAAGGCTGGCTAAAATCCTGTCATTGGGTTAGATGACCATTGTGTGTGAATATTTGCAAAGATCAAAAAAATTGCAAAATTCAGCCTATTATCAAAGCATTTTTGAAAGACTCTGGATTTCTTCCAACAAAATCCAATTCTTTCCTATTTAATAAAATTAATCTTTTCTACTTTATTTGGCTAAGATAAAATGACATAGTAAGCTTATCTTCCCTAGGGACCAAGGAAACAAAAGTATGATTTTAAACATGTTTAGATTAATTTTGGAGTTTTTCTAGGCTCGTTCAGGCATTTCATGTAATAACATTTGATTATAAAGTATTTTAAAATCCATTATTTAAAGAACAAAACAGCACTGAAAGAAGAGGTGGAGACCAAAGTTTATTCCCGATGAAATATGTAGGTAGAGAGATGGCCTACAGCCTCTGAGTCAACTGACTTTAAAAATATTGATAACTTTTTTTAACACAGTTGTAATATATATCAATCCATTATTGAATGAAACATAATGGCAAGACCATGAATTATCCAACAGAAAATACAAGCAAAAAGAAACAAGGTAGAAAGGGGAGAACTTGGAACTTAAATAATACTTTCAAATCAGATTTTAATCCCTTCAGATATTTCATTTTCTTTCAAAATGTAAGCTTGACAGTTTCTTATAATGCTAGCAGTGGCAATGACAGTTAATAAAATTCAAAGAAATACAATAGCTTGTGATCAGATATAGAACTATGTGTAGGAATACCCAGGGTAAGTCCATGCAAAAGCCTGGAAAATTGTCTAAGAGCTACTCAAGAAATATTTATCAGAGAAGGTGGAACATATACCATATAGTCCTCAAAAATATAGACAGTCTTTGACTCACCTTTTGAAGTTATAACAGCACTGAAAAAAGGGACGGTTGCAGTGTCCCAGAATCACATGATCATATTTTGTGCCATTCTGACAAGCAAAGTCAATGGGGTAGCCAGATTCATTTAACAACAGGGACAGGAGGGGAAGGGAGAGAAGAGAGGGGGGATGAGAGAAGAGAAGAAGAAGAGAAAAGAAGAGAAGCATTATGGAGAGAGAGGGAGAAATAGATGAATGGATGATTTGGTATTTAAGCTACCTTTAAGAATTTTAGTATTGCTTTGCATTGGGGACCCACTGTCCCATGATCATGATGCTGTCTTTTTCAGGCTTAACAATATTCTGTTTCAAGACAGTCTGGCTTAGTAGTTATTGCACCAGGCTGGAAACCAGGATACTATGAGTTCTAGTTTGGCCTCAGGCATGAAAGCCAGCTGGATGGCTTGGGGACAGCCACTCTTTTTCAGCTCAATCCACCTAATAGGGTTGTTGTGGGGAAAATAGGAGCAAGGATTATTAGGTATATTCATCACGTGTGTGTGTGTGTGTGTGTGTTGAGATTTTCTCTCTCTTTTTTTTAATTTTTTAATTTTTATTCTTTGAAAACAAAAAAATACAAAAATCTCATTTCCATTAACAGCTATTGTGTCATTGTATATACATGTTTCTTATTTTGTGACTATACATTATTTTTATCCTTATCCTTCACCCATTCATACCACCTCTCCCATGTCGCATAGTATTCTCTATCCTCTTTGCCTTTCAGTTCCATAGTGAATTTATCTAGTTCAGCACAGTCCATTATTTTTTGAATCAAAACTTCATCTGGTGGTATTTTATCACTCTTCCAATTTTGTGCTAACGTGATTCTTGCTGCAGTTAAGATGTGTACAATAAGGTATCTTTTATCTTTACTCAAATTCCCTTTGATCATACCCTAATAAAACGTTTCGGGTTCCAATTTCAATTTATATTTTGTAATCTCAAAAAGCCATCTCTGTATTTTCTTCCAGTATTTTTGACCTCTATACATTGCCACCACATATGGAAAAACATTCGTTTCTCTCGTTTGCACTTCCAGCATTCTGGTTTCAAGGTTGGATACATTTTCGCCAGTCGTGCCAGCACTAAGTGCCATCTACAAAACATTTTATATTGATTTTCTTTGAATGCTATCGACAAAGTCAGCTTCCAGTTCTCGGTCCAAGTCTTTTCCCACTCATCCAAATTTATATTATCACCCACATTTCTCGCCCAGGCAATCATTGGTCCCTTAACAATTTCCTCCTCTAGTTCTACCTCCAGTAAATAATTATATGTTCGTGTTATAAATTTTATATCCTTGCCTTTCAAGATTTGGTCCAATTTTTGTAAATCTTTATCTGTCCCTAGCTCCTTTACATCTTCTCTTTCTCTCTGTATCTGTCTATCAGCCCTGATGGCGCTGATAGGTTGGGAGAGAAAATAAGATTAGAGCTGATTTTAAAATAACCCAACAATATTGTGTGAAAGCATTCTCAAGAAATATTTGAAAGAAATACAACAAATACAATTTAAAAATAAAGTTACCTTCTTTGTAGTTTACAGCAATAAATATTTAATGAGTTTTATGGTAAGTTGAGCAATCTTGTAGAGATAAAAGGGGAAAAGATGTAGGAATAATTTATTTACTTGGTAGGTTGAAACAAAGATAATCCTTGTTTAGTGACTGCTTCATTTAGTGACCATTTGCTGTTATGATTGTGAAGAAAAAGTAACTTTGCAGGTTTACAACTGTCATAGTCTGTAAAGGAAAAAAAACTCAAGGAAATCATAAGGACCATCACAGTTTCCCTTAGCAACTGCTTATCTTAATGACCAAATTGCTGGTTCCAACAAGGATAACCTGTATTGTGCTAAGCTATATGTGATTGTACCTGTGGTTTGTGGAATAAGCCACAGTTACTCAGTGGCAGATTAAGGTTCACTGGGGCCCTAAGCACTGACAAATCTTGGTGCCTCCTTTGTACATACTGTACAAACGAAGCCAAACTTAGGCTGCATAAAAGTTTTTGTGGTGCCCCCCTGGTGCCCTAAGCATGTGCTTAGGCTGCTTAATGGTTAATACACCACTGCAAGTTACTGGTTTCACCCATCGTAGAAAGCCAAAATGAAAGTATCCTTGGGCTGGCTTTGTGGGATGTGACAATCTGACCCCAACTGCAGTGATTCACTTAACAACTGTGGCAAAAAAGGTCATAAAATGGGGCAAAACTCATTTAACATCATTTAGCAATAGAAATTTTGGGCTCAATCGTAAGTTGAGGTCCACCTGTAAAGTATAACGAGAAGAGTGACAGTGTTTTACATTTTTGCAAAGGTTTTCATTATCTGGCAAATAATTTTGATTTTGAGAGGATCTTCAGATCGCTCTTTAAAAAATGCAAGTTTAGAGGATCTAAACAGCTTCTATTAGTAGCCAGTCTTGTAATAATAGTAGCAATAATATTCCCAAGAGTTAGGAAGGGAAGAACTCTTAATATTGGGATTGGGTCCAGCTCTATTAGGCTAAATTGTGAAAAAGGGGAGAGGGGAGGGGGAGAGGGAGAGGGAGGAGGAGGAGAGAAAGAGGAGGAAGAGGAGGAAGAAGAGAGGAGGAAGAAGAAGAAGAAGAAGAGGAAGAGGAAGAGGAAGAAGAAGAAGAAGAAGAAGAAGAAGAAGAAGAAAAGAAGAGGAAGAGGAAGAGGAAGAGGAAGAGGAAGAAGAAGAAGAAGAAGAAGAAGAAGAAGAAGAAGAAGAAGAAGAAGAAGAAGAAGAAGAAGAAGAAGAAGAAGAAGAAGAAGAAAGAAGAGACATGCCCACTGGGAATTAACTGACTGGAAAGACATCCATCTTGTAAGTGATTCAGAAACAAGAAAAGAAGGAAAGCAGGATTCAAACGGAATCCCACTGATTTTTCCATGTGGACTTTTTCTCATAATCTGCCCAAGATTTGTTTTGGCTAGAACAGATTAATTTTAAATCACTTGAAGGAGCATTGTTCTGAGGTTAAAAAAATAATCTGCTTGAGATCTGTATAACTTCTATTTTTGAAGTTGTATTTTTTTTCCTTTTTCCTTTCAAACTGAAGCACCCATCGATCCTTCTCAGGAGACAAAGACTTGCAAATATTTCCAGCATGCCCTCACCCCTCAATTAAATGTCCTTTTCCTCATCTTCTTCTTTAGCTACCCCATACTTCCCAATTTCCTTCCCATCTCCTGGCTAATTTTACATTCATCCCTATCTGAAATTGGATGGTTCCAGGAGATGTCACCTCACCTCTGATTGAAAAATCAATTTTCCAGAGGATATAGTTGGATAAATGGGACATGAGTTCAGGGAGATTTGTGAGGCTTTCTCCCATCCTCGTGCTTGTTTGCTTATTTGTTTGTTTTCAACCATTTTGGCATCAACTCAAGTTCAGCAAGACAAAGTAAAACAATATAATGGAAAGCAGAAAAAGAAATGGAGAGAAAGGTGATGCATCCAGGCAATACTGCCAAAGCACATAGATATTCAACAAGAATTTGAATCACTATATAGATAGTCCTCGACTTACCCACCATTCATTTAGTGACTGTTCATAGTTACAACAGCAGTGAAAAAAGGAGACTTATGACAATTTTTTACACTTACAACTATTTCAGCATCCCCATGATCACATGATCAAAATTTAGATGCTTGGCAACTGAATTATATTTATGACTGTTGCATTTGTCCGAGGCCATTTGTTCAGGTTTTGTGGCCTTCTGACAAGCAAAGTCAACAGGGAAGCCATTAACTTAAGAACCATGTTATCAACTTAAACAATTGCAGTAATCCATTTAAGAATTTGGCAAGAAAGGTTGCAAAATGGAGTAAAATTCACTTAAAAACTGCCTTGCTTAGCAACAGAAATTTTGAGCTCGGTTGTGGTTGTAATTTGGGGACCCAGGAAGTAAGTCAAGACCCAGAAAGACAGTTAGGTCTTTAAGGCTCTCCAGAACCCCATCAGGATGGGAGCCAGCAGATCTCAGGGGGGTGGGGGATCACATACTACAGGGCAGGCATTGAAGGTCCCAAAATATGACATTATTAGTCAAAAAGACCTGGAATGTGTGCCAACTCTGCCTGCCTTTACTGGATGGGCAGACACCTTGGACGTTGGGTGATTCCCATTAATAACTTGGCCTTATGCCACGTGTGCTTTATGGTCACAACCAGCAGCTTCAGTTGCACTCAGAATCACACTAATAACCACCGTGGATTATGAAGGCAGAGACTGCAGTATTAACATTTTGCACTCTGGCTTGTTCTGTCTTCAGTTTCTGGAACTGTGATGGCGCATTGGTTAGAACGCAGTATCGCAGGCTAACTCTGCTCATTGCCAGGAGTTCAATCCTGATCAGCTCAAGGTTGACTCAGCCTTCCATCCTTCCGAGGTGGGTAAAATGAAGACCCAGATTGTTGGGGCCAATAGGCTGACTCTGTAAACTGCTTAGAGAGGGCTGTGAAGCATTGTATTGCTATTCTGCAGGTAGCTAGCTTTGGTGTTTGCTTGGATGTACAGGGCTATAAGTATTGTCTTGACCAAGGTCCACCTACACAATATATAATTTGAAGGTGTCAATCTTGGTCAGCTTTCACAGAAATGACAGTTCTTAAACACATAGTCACACAAGTAAAGGACAATCTGCAGTCCCATTTGTTTTTCCTCCAAATGCTACGGTTTCATGTCCCAAAGACCAGGAGAAGATACGGGATGCTGGATGTGGGCTATCTTCAGCCCCTGTTCCTACTTGTTATTCCATGATTCACTTTCTAAATATTTTCCCCAAGGGACAACACCCATGAGTGACCCAGCTGTGGAGTTTTATCTCCTTTGCTATTTTCTTCCTTGTCAATTTGGGGGATGAAATCCAAGCATTGCAGAAAGCTCCAACTCTTTATGTTTCTGTTAGAACATTCAAAGGGCTGAAATAGTTATTTTGACCCAAATGCCATACCCTTGTTTTATTATAATGGAAAAATCTGCCTTTGTCACTTTACTTCCACACCATCCTCATGTTTTCTATTGCTATCTTTTGAAGGAGTTGGAGTATAGATGGAAAATTTGGGGAAAGAAATTTTCTTCTTGGCCAGTGTGTCTCAACTTTGGCATCTTGAAAGTGTATGGTCTTTCAACTCCCAGAATTCCCCAGCCAAAATGAACCAGTGTAATATTTCAGGATACTGTACAGAAGTTGCATTATGCTTAGATTAAGAATTTGCTGTATCTGTTTTAAATTGATGCTAATTTGGATGCTTTCACCCACATTTTGATCACGTAACTGAGTGCAAGAAGTAGACGCAAAATCAGTTTTTCAGTGCCTAGCTTCAAATGGTTTCTTAGCGTATGGCCATAAATCGAGGACTATCTGTGTATACTTAACTTTTTTTTGTGGACAAATAATCTTTTAGACAGTGATATTAATGAGATTATTGATTTGCCTCATAATTGGCCCCAAAGCTGCCATTAGAACTCAGAATGCTAAACTCTGAGAACAGAAACTTTAACTATGCTTCCGAAGACTATTGAGCCAAACAACAGGTCACTGAAGTTTCCAAATTAGATCATGTCAAACTGAAGGAAGCAAAACATATTTTTGAACAGCTGCTATAGAATAAGCTGGCGGATCAGCCCAGGGTTGAGCAGATCAGCTTAGGGATCGTGATTCTTTCTCTTTTGCCTTACTAATTGCTTGGGGCCTTCGCTGCCCTTGAGAACTTCAGTGCAAGTGCAGCACTTTTTATCTACCAAAATATTTTTCTGAGCTTCCTGCCAAGTGCTCTGCCCCCCTGGTGCAGCCTTCTATATAATTGCAGATTGCAGGCACACTGGAATTGAGAAATAGGAGTGACCCAGCCACTGGATAATCCTGTTAGGAGGAACAAGGCATGAGTATCCCTCAGGATCCGGGCATCGGTGACCTTCACTGGACCTTTCTCACGGCCATAAAATACGATAGTTCCAAATTTCTCAAGCGCTTTGCATTAATAGCATTCGGCTTCATCTTTCTTTGTTCTACAGCCAGCCAGCCTGCTCTGCACTTCCCTGTAATTATTGAATCTTGGAGAAGTGGGAATAGAGATGGCTGCCACGCCTTTGCTAATTCCACAAAGTTCAGGATTTATCAGCTGTAATCCAAATGCAAAGTGGATTGACTTAGAAATCAGTCTCTTTGGCCTGGTTTGCTGAGCCGTCATGAGATTTCATCTGGTTGTGGTGATGCTTCAACCGAGGTATGGGGATTTCCAGAAACCTGGTTTTTGACTTAGCATTTGATATGTGAATCAGACCAAAGAGTCTTTTCTCCTGAGAGCTGTTCTGAGCATCCAGGCGTGGGAAGTGCTCAGTCTGTCATTCAATAGGCTGAGCCTCCTTGAGGCTCCTCCTCAGTGTCCTCAGTTTTTGCTCAGCCTGTCGTTTAGGCTAGACGTGCATTCCTCACCAGGATCATTGGAAAGCCAAAAAAACAACAACAACAACCCAGGTTTCAATACACTTCAAAATTATTTTTTTCTGATTTTTTTTTAAAAAAGAATTTCCCGTTAAAATGCTGCATGCCGACATCGCTTAAACAGCTGTTTGCTGGCTGCAGCAGGTCCTTTTCAGGACCATAGCAGCACGAAAAGCTGCTGAAGCCTCTTAAAAATAAAGAGACTTCAAACTCTACCAAAAGCTGACCTGAGCAGAGCGGATTAACGAAGCTCCGCTCCTCGGTGCAATTCAGGAGAGCGGATTGCCTAATTGAAGTTCGGAAAGGCTGTTTTCACTCGCACCAAGGTCTGACAGTTATTTGGAGCTTCGCACCTCAGCAGCCGGCGCCATTTTAAAACGGCCATTTTTCGCGCTGAAATTAACCAACTGTCAAAGTGCCTTTCATATTCTACCAGGATTCACCCTCAACAGCAGAGCTTTGAGGAAAAGCCTGTATTGGAGAAGCCTTTTTGGAAGGAGACTTTGAAGGCTGAATAGAAAGCTTTCTAAAAAAAATTGCTGGCTTTGGTCCTTCAATGAAGGATTTGCCTAGACACAGTCAGGGCAGTTGACAGCTAGTACCTAGGCCTTTGTCAGCCTGTGCTAAGCTATCTCCTGATAGAAAGATTCTATTGGTTTTATCCTTTCAGAGGTGACAG